>NW_007744369.1:0-16801 GCF_000696425.1 Galeopterus variegatus
TGGTGCTGACAACACCAAGCCAAGGGTTGAGATCCCCTTACCGGTCATCTTTAAAAAAAAACTTGGAGGGACCGGCCTGTGGCTCACTTGGGAGAGTGTGGTGCTGATAACACCAAGGCCACAGGTTCGGATCCTAGATAGGGATGGCCAGTTAGCTCACTGGCTGATCATGGTGCTGACAACACCAAGCCAAGGGTTAAGATCCCCTGAACTGGTCATCTTTTTTTTAAAAAAAAAATGTTTTAATTCCATAGTAAAGATACAAAAGTAATTCATCAATTCTATGGAAAATTTTTTTGACAAAAAAAAGAGTGTTTTCTAACATTACAAATGTAACCATTCTATATTGCCAGTAGTTTTTTATGCCTTTTTAAAAACCAGGGTAACAAAGAGGGACCAGTCAGATGTCCCTTAGTGATCATCCTTTTATCCTGTTCCAGAAGGGTAGCACAATAAATGTTCTGTGGCCTGTGATCCACATTTGGATTAGTTTTCATGGATGCCACCTCCCACCTACAACATCCATGCAGTTCCAAATAAAATTATTTTATATTAAAGGGTCCGGGGCCGGCCCATGGCTCACTCGGGAGAGTGCGGTGCTGATAACACCAAGGCCATGGGTTTGGATCCTATATAGCGATGGCCGGTTGGCTCACTGGCTGAGCGTGGTGCTGACAACACCAAGCCAAGGGTTGAGATCCCCTTACCGGTCATCTTTAAAAAAAAAAAAAAAGGGTCCTTTGCAGTTCAGACTCATAATGATAATTAAGAAAGTACATTTACTGGATAAACTGAAGTTTAAGTAAGAAACTTAACTAAGCTATTTTCTTTCCCCTTTAATTATAAAACAGTCTCAGTTACAGCCTCCATAGGTAAAAATCACCTGAAATCCAACACAAAAACTAAAGCAGTTTTAAGGTCAGACCAGGATCACAAGCAGATTTCAAGTATCCATCACTCAACAGAAATAATGGTATTCTGAATTTATTAAGGTAATATCCCCCCCCACACACCAGTTATTCTGGTAAAAAGATTTAACATAATTCCATTTTAAGCATGCAGTAAGTCTTGATAAATTAGACAAAAAGCAAATAATTTCCCAACAGTTGTACAGCATTCAGAATTAAAATAGTATTAAGTTTATAAAACAAGCAGCTATGGGCCGAGCCTGTGGCGCACTCGGGAGAGTGCAGCACTGGGAGTGCAGCAGCGCTCCCGCTGCGGGTTCGGATCCTATATAGGGATGACCGGTGCGCTCACAGCGCTCACTGGCTGAGCGCAGTGCGGCCAGTCTCAAAAAGGACAAAAAATAAAACAAAATAAAATAAAATAAGATAAGCAGCTAGGAGGAACTTAGAAAACAGAATTCAAGGGCCGGCCCGGTGGCGCACTGGATAGTGCGCCGCTTGGGAAGCGCGGCGGCGCTCCCGTCCGAGGGTTCGGATCCCACATGAGGACCGGCTCCCGCTCACTGGCTGAGCGAGGCGAGGGAGCAACGCCGAGACTTACGATCCCGTTGCCGGTCCCCGGTCCGGTACGGGGGCAACACTGAGGGTTGCGATCCGTTGCCGGACACGGAAAAAAGACAAAAGACAAAAAAAAAAAAAAAAAAGAAAATAGAATTCAATTCTTTTTAAAGATGAAAGAGCCAGAATCAGAACTCAATGCGTTACTAAGTTCAAGTAACACTGAAACATTTCATGAATACTAGTAAGTATTCTGAATGCTTCATTTACATTCTCTTCTCATCTGCAAGTTGTACCTCCTTAAAAGATGAGAGAACAAATGCTCAGAAGGTTAAGTAAGTTGCCCAAGTGAAAGAGGCAAGGCCTGTTTGTCTTTGAAGTGTTAATTTTAATATAGCCCATACAGTTTACAAGTGTGCTTAGTAAGAATAAATAACACCATAAAGCATTAAGGACTGCTAAATTCAATCCTTGCTTAAGAACTGTACGTACTCTCCAAAGTTGTTCACATAATTGGGTTGTTTAATGACTGCAATGAACTTGTTCCCAGTTTGTTTAACCACATCCAAATTTCTATAGTGATTTAATATTGTAAGCACTTTTGGGGCCGGCCTGTGGCTCACTTGGGAGAGTGCGGTGCTGATAACACCAAGGCCACGGGTTCGGATCCCATATAGGGATGGCCGGTTCGCTCACTGGCTGAGTGTGGTGCTGACAACACCAAGTCAAGGGTTAAGATCCCCTTACCGGTCATCTTTTGAAGAAATTTATATATATATTGTAAGCACTTTTAATTTAGAATATTTTACTAGTACTAAAGAACCTTAAATATAAATAATGTACAGTAAGCCACACAGATAAGACTTTTTAATTACACATTTGTTTTTGTTATTGGCAAGAGGCCAGTACAAGGATCTGAACCCTTGACCTTGCTGTTATCAGTACCAGGCTCTAACCAAGCAAGCTAACTGGCCAGCACTAATTACACATTTTTAAGTTAGTATCCATCTGAACTTTAAAATTTTAATTGAGAATATTGTAGGCTGGCTGGATAGCTCAGTTGGTTACAGCACAGTGTGGCAACACCAAGGTCAAGGGTTTGGACCCCCATACAAAGCCAGAAGCTGAGAAATAAAAAAAGAATACTGTAATAGCTCACATACCTTAAGCTTTCTCAAATATTTGGCACTACACTTATCTTTTTTCTAATGCTTTAGTCTAGATTAGATTGGCATACTATTGGATTAGATGGGTTAACAGAAAATAAGCTGTATGCTTAGTAAAATAAAAAGTTTTATGTATTTGTCAACATACTATTTTCACTTTTATAGTCTTCAATGCCAATATCCTTAATTTAATACTTTTTAACTAATCATTGAAAAATAAAATTTCACAATTCAAATCCTTCAAAATAAATTGCTATCTGAATACCCAGAGAATGACCCTCAAACCAAAATCCCTTATAGTTACATACTAAGGACTTCTGTAGCGGCCTCTGAATCTGCGATCTCGACTCCTTGAGCGGCTCCGTCTCCTTTCTTTGCTTCTACTTCGCTTCCTTTCCCGGCTTTTGCTCTTTTTCCTTTCTCTATCTCTACTTCGCTTTCGTTCCTTACTTTTGCTTCTCTTTCGTTCATGACTACGACTTCTGCTCTTGCTTTTTTTCCTCCTGAGAAGAAAAAAAATCACTATTATCTTGCTCGTTTAAAACCCCACCAAAATATACTTCCGTTTACGGTCAGAATTTTTTACCCTTTTAAAATTTATTTTGCTAGTTTTACTACCATCCATTGGTACATAATCATACTTACAGAAAAACAATTCCTAGGTATGATAAACAACACCCCACCTTTGCCTTATATTACTGAAAATCAACAGTCAAATTATTTGAGAGACACCATCCTTTCAGAGCAGGAACTGCAATGATCTCCAGAGAGTCAGCTACAGCTTTAAAAAGGAACAGGACTTTTTGGCTGGTATAAATCAAAACCTAAACTTTTAAATTACGTTTGGCCATCATTTAACAGGCCAACAACATTACTGTAATCTATAAGATAGAGTAATAAAATCAAAGTTACAACAGAATATATTCACATTTAAGTCTAGCACTGGTTCATATACATAAATTCATAAGTCAATTTTGACCCAATTTACACACTGGAATATTTTATACTTTCAAAGGGCCATATAGACATCACATTTTGGTTTTCAAGGGCAAAATTACAATGACAAAGGACACTAAGAACTAATGCAGGAAAATGCATTTTCACACTTCGAGACCTTAATGTGACCATTTCAAATACTTTTTATGTAAAGTTATAATGAGTACACCAGAAAATGGGGTAAGTTATTTTTTTCCAAGCCAGTTTATACAAGCCTGTGGGGTACAGTCAAAAACAAGGATCAACTTGACCTTCATAAATCCTTAAAAAAATCTCAAACTGTGAAAGGTAAAAAAAAACCAGTCATATCTTTCTGTCGTTTCTGTATTCTTCACAGTATACCACTGACTCATTTCATAATTAAATGTTAACAATCTATACCTGTGTCATCACCCAAATTTTAGAGGTGCCTTCAGATATTTCAATATAAATTGAAAGACATTTCAATATAAATTTATTCCACTAAAATGTCAATTTGTAGAGAAGATTTGAAGAGAAAAGATTATGAAACATTTTGACAACTCTACATCATTTGGAAATTTAATTAAATGTTTAGTCCTTATTGAAGCAAACTTAGCACAAGAGCAATTGAGGTCTGCCTCAGAGAACCTGTAAACAGGTCATCTTAGAGTGCATTTAAAATAGAAAATGAAGACACCCACCTTCTGGAATCTTGAAACCCACACTCCAATCACAAGGAGATGTAGAGCTTTCCAAGGAGGCAGAAACTTTGTCTAAAATTTCAAGATAATCCACCTGACTGTCAGAAATGTATATGCTAAGTAGCACATGACAGAAAGTTAGGCTACACTCATTACTTATATAGAAGTCATCAAAGCAATGCCCAAATGGGCAACGGATAGCATTCCAACTTTGTTGCCTGAAAAATCTGACGATATCACTAAGAATAAAGAATTCTGCAAGATGGCTAAGACCGAAGTCCTAAATATAACCAATTCAATTAGGGGACAATGTAAAAAGTAACTCGCTCCCTCACAAAAAAAAAAAAAGGCAAAGTTTTTGATCTGCTCGTAGATGGCCTATAGCAGAGAGGCAGCCTATCTCCCTATTTACCTCTCATAGGCCCCAAACTTATTCTGCCAAAAGAAAAGACTTGAAAATTGGAGAGCTAATTTTAACTTAAGGTCTTCCTAGGACTTTCTGTAAATGAGTCCCCACCCACATCTGAAGGCAACCCCAGACAGGTAAAAAAAAGACAGCACCATACTAAGACATTTGGAAAATACAATCTTTTGCATAAAAGCCCAGTCAAAAATTTAAGGGTGCAAGAAACCAGTATACTTCTCAATAGCAAATTCCAGCTTCAAAGAACATTAACTACAGAAGGGTTATCAAAATCCACACTAATAGTCAAATCCTGTTACAACTTAAAAAAAGGACTTTCCAAAGTCTTTAGTGGCAGTGGAATTTTGTACTGAACATCATTGAAGTAAATGGTCCACTGGGCTGGGCCTTTGGATTTTTTGGTTATATGGCCTCTGCTGTAAAGGTGTTTTGCTATAACTGGATTTGACCTCTTCCATGAAAGAAGATCTAAATTTTAAATGCAAAGTATTCTGGAAAATAAGAAAAAAAATAGAAAAGTCATTTATTCCAAAATTTATAGATAATCCACACCACAGTAGCCAATATATTTCAACTGTGTTATTTTGTTATTCTTTTTAAATTCTCTAAAAGAGAGCTTAACGGAATGGATGCTGGTTTAGACTTTACAAAACTGTTTACACTAATAAATAATATTCCCAGGATGGTGACCTCAGATACTTAAAAAACATACTTTGAGGTCTTGCCAAACTCAGGGTTATAGCTCTTCAGAAAGAAGGCTAATTGATAACCCATTTGTGTTATATTAACCTTAATTCCTTTTACTAATACTGGGATATAATGAAGTGTATGTGTTGAAAATCAGAATTAATATTTTTTAAAAGAAAACATTTATACAGTTAATCAACTCTATTTCTCAAAACGTGTATTTTCTTACTACCTTGCAAACAGTATCTCAACATTCAATGGCTATTAAAATGTTATAGGATAAAAAAGGCAACACTGCACCTTCCTTTGGTTAAGAAAATTTATACTAAATACCAAAGCACAGGCAGAACATTTTACTTGTTTTATATTTTTCCTATCCCTACATAGAAAAATTTTCTTCCAAGTAACTTTTAAATTAATTTGAAAGATAAAGTTCCTTCAGAAAAATGGATGAAAATCTCCTGATTGAACAAGGGAGCCATTTTTTAATGAGCTATAATTGAGGATAAGAAGTCTAACAGAGAAATCTTTTCGTACATTTTAAGATTACTAGACAGTTTTGAAAGAGTCTTCTCTTAAACCAAAAATCCTATGGCCAATTAAAGAAAATCATCCATTCTTGTATTTTAGTCCCATAGGATTCTTTACATTAGATTAAGGCCACTAAACATCACTCATGGAGAGATTGATGCTCAATTTCCTTAAAGCCTTAATGAGCTTAGATGCAGGATAAAAACAAGTATAAACTGGAGATGACCTTAGTGGCAAGGAGTGACACTGGAAAATGGTACAATAAAGAAGGTTTGCGGGGCCGGCCCGTGGCTCACTCGGGAGAGTGTGGTGCTGATAACACCAAGGCCATGGGTTCGGATCCCATATAAGGATGGCCGGTTTGCTAACTGGGTGAGCGTGGTGCTGACAACACCAAGTCAAGGGTTAAGATCTCCTTACCGGTCATCTTTTAAAAAAAAAAAAAAAAAAGAAGGTTTGCATACCCAAAGTTTATGTCCTAATCCTTTTGGCACTTAAGGTGAAATCTTTACTCAATTCCTAAAAGCCTGGCACCTAGACTGGATAATTTAAATCAATCTATATGGCTATCCACTTCCTGGTTTTTCTTGTTAATACAAAATTGCAAAATAGAAACATTAGGAAATTGTTACTTTGGTAAAAGGTCTAAAACCAGATGAAATTTGTTGGTAGTCTCAAACCACAGCAATTCAAGACTAAACCCAATCTGATCCCAACATCCACTTGTGGCTAGTGAAGAACTATGACTCCCATTCAAGCTAGCACTTAAAAAAGGACATTTTCCACAAACTATCATTTTTAGGCCATTACCATCCCATTATTTTAGGAGAATTACAAAACGGAAATACTGGCTTAGCAGACCCTGAATAATCCAATCTGACAATTTTCTCATCTATTTTATTGAATTATATCTACCTACCTAACACAGCCGTGAGGATGACTGAGTAGTTATCATGAAGCACTTTCAGCTCGTAGGAGGAAAAGGGCCAAAAATAATAAAATAAGTGGCTATTTTACCATCAATTTTCATTATGTATTATGGGGTCATGAATACGACAAAATGTTTAAATATGACATAAACAGAGTCTACTAAAATAATTTAATGTTTGTAACATGACCACATGATATTAAGAATCACTAACCTCAGAGCTGAAAGGAAACTTCAAGAACTGATGGGACCCAACCTTATAAAGTACATCTGGTTTAAACCGTTACTTAGACTTTCTGTACACTGTATTCTGTACTGTTCTACAGCACAGAGTTCCCACTATGGGTTACTCATCTAACTCAAATAAATTGAATAAATATTCACAATTTTCAAAAACTCTATTCTCACCATTAAGCCTACTAGAGTTTAAAAGGCACAAGACAATGAAAGCCAAGTTAAAAAGTACTTAAGTATGCTTTCACATTACTACGAAAAGGGCCTTTAAGCAGCAAGGAGCAGAAATAATTCACAGTTCAGATTCCTTCAGTGATTTAGGGCAAATACTCATACTTCCCATGACCTGGTTATTATCTTTTCTAACTTAACTCTTCTTCTCCCTTTTAAGTTCAACAGATATGATAGTTTTATAGATAAAATCACCAAATATTAAGCCAAAGTTAACAAATTTAAAACAAAAGACAAGCTCTAATATAGGAATTCTTAACCAGATTGTCATGACAGACTTAAAGGTGAAGGTGTCCAGATGGTCCCTGAAACCATACCCTGAAATCTAAGCAAAAAGTCCATAGTTTTATATCCTCAAAGAGTTTCTGGTCCCAAAAGGTAAAGAACCGATTTCCTAAAAGAGGCAAAGAAAAGCTTCAAAAGAGAACCTTAGTTTGATGCTTTAAACACAGAAACACAATTTAAGATCTCAGTCACATACAGCTCACCACCCCACCCCCAGTCCCTTTTTAAAACTTACTTTTTGCTACGTTCTTCATGGCCATTAGCACTGCTCAACTTGTTCTCATCCTAAGCAGGGTTGATAGAAGAACATCATGAGGACGAAGTGGTAACATTTCAAGTTGTCAAAGGGTAAAGGGAACAGGAATAAGAAAATACAAAACAATTTTAAAACTAATTACTTATTAATAGTTTAATATGGAAGGCTATAAAAAAATTTAGATAGGTATGTGTTTAACCACTTTGTTGCTTACAATTGAGTCATCAACATACAAAAATAAAAATTCATATTAACATGTTAAGTTTTACTTTGTTATATAGTATAGATATTAAATTATCCAGATTTACAATGTTGAAGTGGTTAAATATAATTTCTGTAAAACATGAATAAAGTCCTGTTTTGAGTTTTATTCCATGTGCTATGGTCCCTTTGGTCAGTACCATGGCTCTATTTCTGCCTAAGCCCCAAGTGGCCATGCTAGCAGCCAGCCACTATCGATTTCCTGTGACCGATGCCATTCCTGAGATCTTCGCCCATTTCCGTTGGAGGGTTGGGACTGTAAGAGCTTGATGCCACCTCTGTCACACATCTCGCCCTGAAGCAAACAGGGATTCACACTGCTTTAGTAATGTTGACTCCCAAGAACCCAAGAAAGTCAATTAATAATCCACCAGTCCAGCCTAAACATTTCCTACTTCCATACCTGTTTACATGGAACTAAATCCATGTTAAATTAAGACACAAGAATCTTAACATTAAAACAGAAAGCAGCTCTTCAAGAGTCTAAGCATTACAAAATTACATACACTATTTAAAGCTATTAAGAATTCATCCAAATTGGTACCACATGGTCGTGCTATATACTCCAAAACAAATGTATTTTTTAAAGGTTTAGTGCAATGTTTAATGTTGATCACATCAGCTATAGAAGTATAACTGCTAACTTACAAAGCTTACAGTTTGACACCAGTGATAATGCATGCATACTGCTATTTTCACCACCAACTGGTGAAAGAATGAAAAGACAGTTTACTTTTACTGCGATAGTGAAATGGGTCAAAGACTATATTAGCCACAATAACTCCTTTGTAGTTTTTAGGGTGAAATTCTATGGTAGGGACTAATTAAAAGTAAAACAATACAGAGAACAGTAAAACAGTCATCAAGTGACTCTAAGCTGTAATACTGCCTCTTTTTTTTTTTTTTTCCAGGGATCCAAGAATTTTAGAAATTAACTGAGCAGTAGATCACCAACTGCCTGTTTTAAGATATACTATCACCAGTCTTTTTATAAATATATAAAAAATTTTAAATCTCACCCATTTCTTCTCATTGAAAGATTTACTTGCCACAGACTGGTTATACTTTGTTATTCTTGGACCCCTGCTATTTTCCCAAACCACTACATTCACCTTTTTGCTATACCAAACTTGAGCTGGTAATTCTTAGTTGAGTCATTTTACCTAGGGGACCACGGTACAGCGATAAGTCACTCAATTACTACCTTATGATTGACAGTTCACACTGGAATCAAAGGTGAATTCATGGGAGTAGAGGTGAGATATCGTTAGGCAAGTCTACAAAGAGAGATAGATGGGCATTTATTCATCACGCTGAAGTGAAACTACTGCACAATATTATTACATCAATAGCACATATTTACTTTTGTAAGTTACACGCAATGCATCTCTGATAAGATAAATCAAGAGGGCTCCGGGGAGGTTAGTTTACATTTCAGCAGTAGTTTCGTGAATAATGCTAAATTAAGAAACATATAAACCTCACCGACATGTTTTTTCTCACCTTCTTGTAAGGAGCCTCAAGCATTGCTTCAATATCAATATCGTCTGCCATTTTCTCTAAACGCCTAGGAAAAGAACAAGACAATTCTGTGAATAAATATTTTTCAATTCTGATGTTGTTCTTAGCCGACACACACCAAAACTCCAAAAAAACCTTCAAAAGCTCTACAATGACTAAAGAGGTACGACACATTTTAACAAGCTAGCTTGTGTAAGTAAATTTGAAACGCCTCTTACACGAAAATAGAGACTAACATGTTCGATTCTAAAAAGGCTGCAATGAACTCCGCAAACTGAACCTGGGAGACTCGAGCAAGAGTGCCTCTTTCCGCGCAAAACCCGCGCTGCCATTTTAGGGGCAAAGGGAAACTCCCTCTATTGGGAGGGGTTGTGTGCCAAGGCAGCGTTCGACTGGCGCCATGTTGGGAGGTCGCGGCCGCCCCAGGCCTCGAACGGGCAGGTCGCCATCTGCCCGAGGCGCCTCGGGGGTCCTTGCCATCCCAAGAATCCCTGCTCTACCAGACAGGAAAAAAGGGCGCGGTCGCCGAAATGGGGCCGATTTCTCGGGAACCAATCACCTCCCCGTCGCTAAAATCCTCCAGGCGTATCCCTCAGCCAAGAGAACCAAACGTCGGAAAAACTCTGACAATACGCGAGTCCGCGACGCCCCCCTACCTGTGCGGACTTTCGGGAGCCTGTGGTGCTCGTATTCAGGAAGAAATAACTGCTACTGCTGCTGCTGCTGCTACCGCCGCTGCCGCTTTTACTACTGATAAACCCCTAGGCCCAGGCCCCACTACCGCCCAGCCCGAATGTCGGGCTCCGAGGACGGCTAGGCCCGAGCAAATCTAAAAGAAACAATGGGATTAGAGAAGCGCGCACGGGAGAGCAGGACGGCGGCTTCGGCAGCTCAGGATCCACCCCTGCGACAACGTCGGCAAGCTCCGTGAAATGGCGGCCGCAGCTTCTCTGTACTCACACTCACCAGCACACATACACATACAAACACACGGGGCCTCCCAGAGCCCTCAGCACGGGCTCTCGCGAGAACCTGCCCCGAGTTGCAGGCCCGAGCGTACAAAATATCGCGAGATCTAAGTATGGCTCTAGCGACAGTGGCTCAATCTCGCGCAATGATTGCGCCACAGACGTTCCCATCCCCCATCCAGAGAGGCGCCTTTGACTCCCCCCTCTAGATACCCGTCCAAATCTCGCGAGAAGGCTCAGGTCTCTAGGGCAAAGACAATTGATGCACTGCCTTTCAATCTTACAGAGAACTCCACGCTGAGTGGAGCTCCTCGGTCGCCCCGCCTCGTCGCGCCTTTTCGCAGCCATCTGAAGGTTTTCCCCTCACAGCCCACCGCCCCGCCTCCGGCCTCCTACTCTGATGGCTGTCAAGGTCGCCATAAGGCAATATAGTCCGTGTGGCGATAGGATAAAACGGTCATATTTAGATTATCCTCCGAAGATGAAGAAGGGAAAAGCATAAAAGGGAGAAGGCAAGAAGAAAAGACCCTTGTAGGGATAGGGAGCTAGGAGTGCAGAATAAAAATTAAATTTTCTTGCCGTTTGGAGCGAATGGACCAGGTGTGGCCTCGACTGTAGAGTTTCGAAACATCCTTGGAAATATTAGAGAAAAGCAAAGAGAAGGTGGAGAAAAACAAACTATGCTTCCCTTGGCAGTGGATCAGCTTTGTGCCCCGCGAATTTAGTCTGGCCTTGTGTCAGGATTACTATTGTTTCTTTAAAAATGTCCCCCTCGCCCCTGGGACTTGGCTCCTCGTCCCCGAAGTCTCCCAGATGCCTGGTAGTTATTCTTTGGCCACTACTGTGAAAAAGAAGGGGGAGTAAAGAGGTCATTGACTATAGAGTTTTTTCCTCCCAGATGAAAATGTTTGAAAGAAAAATTAGGAAGATGTCTTCAAAGCAAAAATCTATTGTAATAGAATTCTATAAACAGCCTAATGATCGAGGGCAAAAAAAATTGGAAATGAGATAGTTTGGTTCGTAGTGCTCCAACACTGTGTGTATTTGAGCAAGTAAACCTTTCGAAGCAAATCTTCCACTTCCTCCTATAAAAAGGGGGTGATAAAATTAGCTAGGCTATGCTTCTTGAGACTGACGAAGACATGTAATGCTCACTACTGAGTTCCCAGAGGTAAGCAGAGGGTGCCTAGCTAGGTGGACACTCAATGAATGAATGAATGAATGCAGGCTCAGTAGTATAGTGAAGGTAAAATAATATAATACTTGCAAAATGCCTGACAAATATTTACTCCTCAAACAAAAGTTAACTTCTATTATTGCTAAACAAAATTATCTAGAGGAAATGAAAATCTTAAAACACTTTGTCTCTCAGGTTAACTTTCCATGGAGGTAACAGTTTATCATAGAGGGTTAATAGATACTTCGTAGTTAGTAATACTCCTTTAAACCTTTTCCAGAAAATTCAGAACCTCTTTTTATTTTGTAAGTGTTGAAAATCATCACAGCAGGGCCGGCCCTGTGGCTCACTCGGGAGAGTGCGGTGCTGATAACACCAAGGCCAAGGGTTCGGATCCCACATAGGGATGGCCGGTTTGCTCACTGGGTGAGCGTGGTGCTGACAACACCAAGTCAAGGGTTAAGATCCCCTTACCGGTCATCTTTTTTTTTAAAAAAAAAAAAGAAAAAAGAAAATCATCACAGCAAATTGAAGTATAAGATATCAGAAAAAACAAGCTGCTTTGTCGCCTTTTCCCCTCTGTAATTGCAGTGTTCTGACTTGTTTATTGTGTAAATATCAGTGCATAAGGTGACCCTTAATTTTTTGGTTTGCTTGTGAACAAGACAGGGCAGAATTTGACCTTACCCTCTAGATTTCTTATTTGGGAAGAGGAAGGATTTAAGCTCCAAGTCACTTGATTGAAGATCCTTTAAATTGTTTTCTGTTCAAGGACCATCAGAGTCAATCTGGCAATTTAGCAGACAATCAAGAAACACCAGCTGGAAAACTCAGTCTCTGAAACAAAGGATCTTCTGTTTGTTTTGGTTTTGGGGTTTTTTTGGTGGCTGGCCAGTAAGAGATCAAAAGTAGTTTTTTATATTAAAAGAAAATATCAAAAACCTAATATGCTGGTATTGTAACACCAAGGTCAAGGGTTCGGATCCCCATACCCACCAGCAATAAAAAAAAAAAAAAACAGAAAACCCAATATGCTTTTCATTCACTTTGCAAAACCTCTCTCACTTTGGTTTGTGGACTTTCTTTGTAAATTAATTTCCCTTCATCATTTTGTTCTCAAGTCATTTGCAGCAAAAGATCATTGGTCACCATCAAGAACATTATTCTGTCTTGCACATCATGGAGAAGAGGCCACAGCATAAACACAGAGCCTGAGGTAGAGGAGAAAATGGATGTTATACTTAGAGAATTTGTCTGAAAATTACATATATTTTGCCAATGTGAAGGTTTTTTTATGTTTACATATGACTTTTATAAAGAGAAAACACTATTTTTCTTACTTTCATTCATTTTATTTTATTTTTTATTTTTTTTGGCTGCTGGCTGGTATGGGGATCTGAACCCTTGACCTTGGTGTCACCAGCACCATGCTTTCCCAAGTGAACTAACCAGCCAGCCACATTTTTTTTTTTTTTTTAAAGATGACCGGTAAGGGGATCTTAACCCTTGACTTGGTGTTGTCATCACCACACTCAGCCAGGGAGCGAACCGGCCATCCCTATATAGGATCCGAACCCGCAGCCTTGGTGTTATCAGCACCGCACTCTCCCGAGTGAGCCACGGGCCAGCCAGCCACATTTTTAAAATTAATTTTTAACTTATACAAGGAAGCATATTTTAAATCCAGATTTAAAATTTGGGGGTGAGGGGCAGCTTCTAGTATGGGAATCTGAACCCTTGACCTTAGTGTTACAACACTACACTCTAACCAACTGAGCTAACCGGTCAGCTCTACAAATGTTTTTATTTATGAATCTAGCTAAAATTTTTAAATCACCTTCACTAATATTGAGATAAATTCAAGCTAAACAAACTAAACTCTTTTCAAAAAATCTGTCCCTATTATAAGTTAGATAAATTTCTCCAACTTTAGTATTCATTTATCAATTTAATGTTTTATTATTTTTGAGCACCTTAAAATCTTCCCAGGTAGGGCCGAACCCGTGGCGCGCTCGGGAGAGTGCGGCGCTGGGAGCGCAGCGGCGCTCCCACCACGGGTTTGGATCCTGTATAGGGATGGCCGCTGCGCTCACTGGCTGAGCGCCCTGTGGCTGGTCTCAAAAAAAAAAAAAAAAAACTTCCCAGGTATGTAAATAATTCTAAATTCAAGAAATTCAAGTCACAAATATAATGAGTCTTAAAATTTCTCAAATTATTCTAATGTAGTCTCATACCTTTCCATCTAAAATCATAAATCAGGGGGCTGGCCTGTGGCTCACTCGGGAGAGTGCGGTGCTGATAACACCAAGGCCACGGGTTCGGATCCCATATAGGGATGGCCGGTTTGCTCACTGGGTGAGCGTGGTGCTGACAACACCAAGTCAAGGGTTAAGATCCCCTTACCAGTCATCTTTAAAAAAAAAATAAAATAAATAAATTAAAATCATAAATCAGGGGCTGGCTAGTTAGCCCAGTTGGCTAGAGCACAGTCTTATAACACCAGGACAAGGGTTGAGGTACCCATACTGCCTAACTGCAAAAGAAACCAGTTATAAATCTCAACTCAATTGCATATTCTTTTTTTTTCTTTTTTCTCCCGAGTGAGCCACGGGCCCGCCCTGTTTTTTTGTTTTTTAAAGATGACCAGTAAGGGGATCTTAACCCTTGACTTGGTATTGTCAACACCTTGCTCTCCCAAGTGACCTAACCAGCCATTCCTGTATGGGATCCAAACCCATGGCGTTGGTGTTATCAACACCACACTCTCCCAAGTGAGCCACGGGCTGGCCCGACAAATGAGCCTTTTTTTCTAAGTCACTATGACAGTGGGAAACTCAAGCCCATTTCATACAGATGGACGTAATTTTGCCACCCATGTGAACTTTACCCGATTTAGGTAGATGATCTTGTATCATTCCCACCTAGGTTTTTTCTGAACTTGATTGTCTAGTCAATCTAGGTACTGATTGAATTTGGCATTTGTTTCAAATACTTGCCTATCTATTGGCCACAATGTTCAGGGCATTCTAGTGTCATATCCCAAAGGAATTTGCATAAATTTTTGAGTGAGTAGTCCTTAAGAAGAGGAGATGTTTCAAGGGTACATCACTAGCCACTTAACTTGAGATTGATACCATGGTCTACATCTGTCACAACAACTTTGATTGAGATCACAGCAGTGATGGCCAAGTCGTTAAGGCTTTGGACTTGATTGGGATCACTGTGCAAGAATCCTATTCCCCATACTCAAGATACAGTTTCTTAAGATCCTGTGTGAACTAGATAGGGAAAAAACAATTGATGCTTTTGCCAGAGTTTAATCTGTGGTTGAAAAAATAAAATGTTTTGAATTCCCCATAGTTAAGGCAATGAAAAAAATTAAGGGGTACTCACAATTGCCCATCCATTCATCCTGTGGCCAAAAGGATTGCTC
Organism: Galeopterus variegatus; assembly: GCF_000696425.1. Lineage (NCBI taxonomy): Eukaryota > Metazoa > Chordata > Mammalia > Dermoptera > Cynocephalidae > Galeopterus > Galeopterus variegatus. Next base: position 15,227 of record NW_007744369.1, read on the forward strand.
AAAACATCATTTTGGATTGAAAATAAAAATAAAAACATTCAATACAGTATGGCTTAAAGTATAATTTGGGGGCCGGCCCTGTGGCGCACTGGGGAGTGCGCCGCTTGGGAGTGTGGCGGCGCTCCCGCCAAGGATTCGGATCCCATGTGGAGACCAGTTCCCGCTCACTGGTTGAGCACAGTGCGGGCGCAACACCGAGGGTTGCGATCCCGTTGCCGGTCCCGGTGCGTGCACGACACTGAGGGTCGCGATCCCGTTGCCGGTCAGTAAAAAAGACAAAAAGGAAAAAAAAAAAGTATAATTTGGAATACTCATTTAGAGTTTATCAATTAAATTTATTAATTTCTGATTCATTAAGTGATTTTTTAGTACCTTTAATAATTATAACCCTCTTTAGGACAATTTGTAAGCACAAACAAAATCAAAGGCATAGTCCCATTCCTTCAAGAATTTCCAATTTAGTTAGAGAACACCTGAAGAAACATAAAACTGTATTCAATATGGTGTTTTGGGGCCGGACCCGTGGCGCACTCACGAGAGTGCCGTGGGTTCGGATCCCATATAGGAGTGGCCGGTGCGCTCACTGGCTGAGCGCAGTGCGGGCCACACCAAGCCAAGGGTTGCGATCCCCTTACCGGTCACGAAAAAGACAAAAAAAAAAAAAAAAAAAAAAAAAAATGGTGTTTTGTATTGTACCAATAAGATTTTGCGTGAGCTCAATGCCTTAAACATCATTATATTAATAGCACATTTATATAGCACTTCATACTTTATAAACCATTTTCTATACATTATCCTATTTATTCCTTTTAATCTGCTTATTTACTTAAGTTGAATAAAATAAATTGAAGTAATCAGACTATGATGGAAGTGATCACAGAATCTGCTTCCAGAAGTAGCTGATTGATGTAGGTCAGCAGAGCAGTTAGGGAGAATATTTTTTTCAACATTTTATTATAAAAATTTTCAAACAGATTGAGAGAAAGTACATATGCCCACCACCTATTTTACAATTAATATTTTATGATATTTGCTTTATCACGTATTTATTCATACCTACCTATCCCTCAGTCCATTCATTCATCCAGCTTAATTTTTGCATGCCTTTCAAAGTAAGGCATAGACATCAGTACATGTTATCCCTAAACACTTCAGCATTGCATATTCTTAACTAGAATTAAATAGTTGTATTAGTCTGTTTCTTTTTTTTTTTTTTTTTTTTGTCCTTTTTGTGACTGGTAAGGGAATCACCCTGCTCAGCCAGTGAGCGCACCGGCCATCCCTATATAGGATCCGAACCCGCGGCTGCACTCCCAGCGCCGCACTCTCCCAAGTGCGCCACGGAGTTGGCCCTGTATTAGTCTGTTTCTGTTGCTAATAACAAAATACACAGAACTGGGTAATTTATTTTTTTTATTTATTTATTTTTTTAAAGATGACCGGTAAGGGGATCTTAACCCTTGACTTGGTGTTGTCAGCACCACGCTCAGCCAGTGAGCGAACCAGCCATCCCTATATGGGATCCAAACCCGGGGCCTTGGTGTTATCAGCACCGCACTCTCCCGAGTGAGCCAC
>NW_007744370.1:0-11789 GCF_000696425.1 Galeopterus variegatus
CATAGGACCTTGCAGATCAGGATTCTAAATATGGATAGTCATTGTACTAAACTGTGTAAAATACAATTCTGTTTTTTTTTTTTTTAAGGGGTTGATTATTTGCATCCTGGGTAAATAGCACTTCACTTCATGTTCCATGTTAACAGCTTCTGAAGTTTAAAAAAAAATTTTTTTGATAGTTTTGTAAACCAGCCTTGAAATTCCCAGTTCTCAAAACTGGCCACAACCCAAAATGGAAACTGAGAACAAAGAAAAGAAACTGTTTTCATAAGTCAGAATCCAGCAGCATCAGAAATCTTGAGACAAGTTGGAAAACATCTTAGACTGGTTTTACAACTTCTGTTAGCCTAGTTAATTGATATCACCACCCAAATTTACTTTGACTGGGCTTTGAAAACTTTTGAAATTCACCTTCCCAAACGAATACAATTCTCAACTCTGTGAAGAATGCTAAGTGCCCCCCACCCCCACTATTAAACTGAACTGAAATTTTATACCATGTTGGAAATCCTAAAGGCAAGTCTGAAGACTCACCTTGAAGCCATTAATTACCAGATAATACTCAAACCAAAGAAAAGGCTCGTATTTACAGATGAATAAAAGAACTCACTGGGTGGCCTAACACTGGGTTATTTTGGGGGACCATCTCGGAGACAATGTCTCTTGGGTGGCAAGGCTGATGTCAGACAAGGTGGTGAAGCTGTTTTCAGTCACGGGGCTCCAGTTGCCTTTGGCACTCCCCTCGGGCTCCCAGGGCAGCCTCACACAGGCTTTTCTGATCACCCAGTTCCCTTCTAGTTTAAACATTCCTAGGTAGGAGGACTTCCTTTTGTAGCTGAATAAGAAAGCTTAAATACTTCTTATCTTCTCTCCTGAATGATATGCTGAAAACAGTTTGATGTTTTAACTCCAAGTGTCACTTTAAGGAGAGACAGCAATGATGGAAAAGGCCTGGACAAGCAATCAGGGGCTTGGGTTCTGGTGCAAACCCTGCCACTAACAGCTGGAGTGACCTTGGCACAATTGCTTTATCTCTCTGGTCTGTTTCCTCTTCTATAACATGGAGGTGTTGAATTATGTCAGCGACTTCCATGCTATATTTTTTTTAGGCTTTGTTCAAATGGAATCTTACGTGGAAGTACAATATGTGAAGGAGAAAAAAAGCAGAGTGCTCTGGTTTGAAGGGAAGTTGATTTCTACCAACCCTGTGCACTTGACCATTGCACTTCCCCGTATCTCTTAATTTTGCACAGCATTGGCAGTATGATCTTTGGCCCTTGCATGTGGCTCATGATCTCAGGAGTTCTTATTAAAAAGCAGAACTCTGGATTCCACTCCAAAATCTACTAAATCAACCTCCATAAAGACATGGCTCAGGAATCTGCATTTAATCAAGAATCTCAAGTAAATCTTAGACACATAAAAATTTGAGCACAGCAAAGCACTTTGAAAAGCAACAGGCCAGGTATTTTGAAGTACTATTCTACTCTAACATCCTAACAGTTGGTATTGATATTTAAGACTTACAAGACCCTTTGAAATCTGATGAAGGGAATGAAACTTCTCCCTGAGAAAAATGCAAACACGTACATATGCACACACATACACTCACAGATACATATGTGAAATTTTCTAGAATTTCAGCACATTTATGTACTCAATTATGTATACCCCTGATGTCCATCCATGGATACCCCATGGGCTCATAGTTAAAATCTTACAATATTGATGATGTAGTAACATTTCATGGTAAGTGTGGTGATTCATTAGAGAAGGAGCCCTTCTGGGATTAAATGTCACTCTCTTGGCTGCTATATTGCACTAAACCAAAGGTTTCCTCCAGTTTATGTCCTCTAACCTCATTTTCAAATTGTTCAAAATAGTTTGTATTTTGTTTGTTCGTTTATTTTTTATTTTTTCTTAATTAACAAGATGATTTTATCCTGGATTTTCCTTAAATATTTACTTCACTACAGGTATGAGGATAAAATGGCTAAACCCCAAGAAACCAGCTGACAGTTTTCAAAGATTCTTCCTGTAAGGATTGTTCAGTTCCCAAATAGGTTCATTTATCAAATTATACCCATAGACATTTCTACCCATGGAGCAAGAGGGTCAAGTCTTTCAACAGGAATGGTGCAGCCACTTCATTCTTTTCAGAGGATCCAGACATTCTTTTCAGAGGATCCAGGAGTGAGCTTGGAACTAGATTTCAATCTGCCAAACAATAAAAATGTGTGGTGGCGCCAGGCACCCCCATAAAGGGCTGCTCCATAAATATTCATGGACCATGACAATGACCAGGATGTCCCTTCCCTTTGTTTTTCACAGTGCCACCCAGATGTGCCATGTGGAATGAGAACTCCAGCACACAACCGAGGTGAGGTCCTATACCACCTGGAAGATTTCCTTATGCTTTTTGGTTTTTTTTCTTTACTTTCTCTTGCAATCTGAGTGATTTTGGCTTTCATTCTGCTGTTGGCCCGATAGCAAAAGCCCCTCTCCAAGTCAGCTCCCCCACCTACTTACTCCCAGTCAATAGGGAACCACTTAACTACATGAACATTAGCTAATTTGAAGTTTGCTTTTCATCCCAGCACTAATAGGGGAGGAGGAATGTGTTTGTGTTTGCAAGTTTTCCATGTGGGTTAAGTAAAGATTGTTTGCTCAAGTTTGAAGCTTGGACGAGAAAGAAAAAACAAGGCCCATGCCTCATCTTGTCCTTTTGAGGTAAGCACAAGAGCCATTGTTCCCAGTGCAGCTGAAACTTGCGGACAAAGAAACCACTGGAGTCTCCTCTCTGAGATTTCTGAAAAATTTCCCCACAGTGTTATCATTGTCAACAACTGTCACAGTCTGTTTTGTTTCGCCTTTCACCTTCTTTATTGCCAAAGCGAATGGCAATGACAGTTGAGAATGGAAAGAGTGGCATGAAGGAGTGAAATACAGGAATAAGTCATTGATATAAACAAGAGACGTTGCTAAAAAGGGGAAAGAGCCCCTTCTCCTCTAAGAGCACAGAGTGCCTACTGTCATCCAGCAAGCCTGAACCAAAAGCAAAATTATTTTTAAAGGTAAACAGACAAGAAGTAAATCGGTGAATCATCCAGAGCTCCAGGGTGGATGCCCACACCCTCCCACAAAAAAAAAAAAAAATGTTGCCTTTTAATTCTCTGTAGGTAAAACAGCCCAGAACAATGAGGAGAAACATGTTTGAAGGTAAAAATTAGGATATATAATATTGAAGCAGAAGCTAGAAGGCTCAAAATACAAATCTACTTTTCATAATCTCAAGTAAAATGCCCTTGGAGTGATTCTCCCATCCTTACCTGAGCAATGGCTAAACTAAGGATGCTGCTGTTGATCAGGGGCTTGTCTGGGATTCTGAATTTTTGATCTTGGTTTATCTATCTGTTTAGCGGAATATGCTTCTCCTTACACTATAATTTGCATATCAAGTCAGTAGCCTCTATTCTGAATGCTCTGACTTTGTCCCCGTAGGATTAGGGCAATTGTTGGCATCCTGCCAACGTAGCCAATTGTATTGCTAGGGTTTAGGCTCACAGACCCTTCAAACCTGTTCTACAGACTGAGTCACCAGACCCTTCACATGCAGGTTCACAAGCTAGGTAATTGAGAAAGATCCCGGGAGCCATTGGCAGACAACATAGGCCCAGTCCTCAGATTCCTCAGCTTGCAGATCCAGCAGCAGCAGTGGCCTCTTGGGGCATGCCAGGGGCCCTGGCAGCAACAGCCTCCAGCAGCAGTAGTGGCCTCCCTGTGATCCTCCCCCCAGGTGGGGGGTGCTGTGGATCAGAGCCACTCATCCTTTATACTTAAGTCCAACAACCCAGGATACCTGGGTACAAGTCAGACAACCCAGGAATACCCAGGCGCACATGGCCAATTAGATTAGACAATAACCAAGGAACACCTGGGCACACGTGCATATTTATATCAAACACTCAGCAAGATTCTGAACATCTGAGGGGCCCTGACCATTTTCCTTCACTTTCCCTACAGTTCCATTTGCAAAAAAAGGGGGGGCAATAGAGAAATGAAATGTTTCAATGTCTCCCCATCACTTGAAGGACAGAGTCTGAGGTCTTTAACATGGTCTGCATGAACCTCTGTAATCTGACCCTTGCTTATTCTTCCAGCTTTAAGTCCTAATATTTTGCCCCTTGACCTTTATGTTCCAACAATTTTAGAAACTTAAATTTCCTCCAAATCGCTGTGTTGCTTTAGGCCTCTATGGGCTTTCCTAGATATTCTGTCTTCCTGGGCAACCCTCTCCTTGCTCATTTTTTTCCCTCCACCTAATCCTACTTATCTATCAAGACATAATTCAGGTGTCTTCATGTCTAGGAAGTCATTCTTAACACCCTAAATTACTCCCTCAAGTAAGATTAAACACCTGGGCATGATGTTCTCGGGAGAATTACCATATTTTATTGAATCTATGTATTTCTGTGTTTATCTCCTCTACTAAATCATAAATTCCTTAAGGGAAAAGATTATGTCTTATTTATCTTAGTATCTGCACTGTCCATCAAAAATTAGGTACTTAATTGAATTTAATCAAAAAGGAAAGAGTAGCATGGAGCACAGGGTGATGCACTGAATTTAAATTACAAAGACCTTATGGGCAAGTCTGTCTTGCCTCCTCAACTCACCAGCTGAGGCTGATTTTTATTGCTGACAACATCAGTCTTGCCTGGCTTGCCAGCACAGTTCTTTGGTAAGTCTTACGGCGTGGCCCATATAGCCTGGCTCACCGTGTCCACTGAACTCCAATTCTGACAGTCTTTGTTCCTGATCTTTTAAGCTGAACAAACTCACTCACCAATATCTCCACCTACCTGATAACAGCCAACAGCTGACATCCAGAGCAGCACTGAACCAAGACCAGACTCCCACCCCTATTAGTCCATTATTCCCTCCATGGTTGTTCTAGATGACTGTCTTCAATTTGAATTTCCTCTAACAAGCATGAAATAAATCTGTATATGCCATTTCACTGACTTGACTGTGTCTTATTCATCTCTCTTTTTTAAGAACCCAACATTTTGTCTAAAACATATGATGTGTTTGATGAATATGAATTAAGTATGACTTCCGTGGTTCCTTTCAAGCTTATGATCAGATGTTGTATGCAGAGGCAGATAATTGTCACCAAAAATGTGTATTCCACCCGTCATGGTATCGATATGTTCCCAAGAAGAAGCTTCTTAGCTAGAGACTACATTTCCAGCACCATTTGTATCTATTGTGTCCATGTGACTAGTTTTAATCAATGGAATGGAAATAGAAGAAATGTGTGTCTTGTCTTATCCAAGGCTTTAAAGAAGTGGTTGTAACTTCTCCATGCTCTTTTAATACTGCTGGTTCAATGTAGATGGTAAATGGCCCCTAGAGCAAGGGTCAGCAAACTTTACCTAGATAATAAATATTTTTTGCTTTGTTGCCATATGATTTCTGTCATAACTGCTCAACTCTGCCTTTATGATGCAAAAGAAGTCATGAACAATACATGAAAAAGTATTGAGGGCTGTGCTCTAATAAAGCTTTGTTTACAAAAAACAGGTGGAGGGCCACATGTAACCCACAGAATGTAATTTTCCAACCCCTGCCTTAGAGGATAGCAGAGCATGAGATGGGAGAAGCCTGAGTCCCTGAATCTCACATGGAGAAAAACCAGCAACACAGACCAGGATCACCTGTCCTGGCTTGTCACATGAGTGTGGTAGCAAATTTCTATTTAATTAGGCCACTAAAATTTTAGAGTTTATTTATTAAATAAGTTAGCATTGCCTTTACTGTACCTGATCCTGGTACAAAATTTTTAAATTGAGGATAAAGTACATAGAATTAAAAGAACCATCAAGGTGAGATGAGAAGGCAGAGGCAGAGATGAGAAGGCAGTTCCCCTGCTTACCAGTTCCCTAATTCAGTTCATGATGGCTCCTAGAATCATTTACTCTTTTCTGTGTTTTTCTTCTTTAGGTCCTGTCCTGTCTCTCTCTCATACCTTATTAGGTGGTCAAACCAAAAAGCAGTAAAACATATTAGTTATACTTACTCTGTACCTAGATGTCATTGTTTCTTTACAGCTAGTAGTAAGATGCCATAGATAACCTGGTAAAGGAAAATAGCCACTATGTGTCACTCACAAATATATTGCTATTTTCTATGGCCAAAGTTATTTGGTGATCTGTGGGAAAAGTAAAAGGCCTAGTCCCTTCTTTTGTGTAAATGTCTATTAAAAGATCATAAAGCAAGGCAACTTGAACCCAGCGTGCCTCAGAGTGTAGTAAAATTCTCACTTAACTTCTAATTTCAAAGCTATCCCAGGCTTGGCATCAAATACATGTCCAAAGTTGGGTGGGGTGGGGTGTTGAGGGATGGGGAATGGTCAATACTTTGGCAGGGAGCAAGTTCAAAAGATAAGCACATTCTAAACTCATAATCTTTCCTGCCCTCTAACAACTAAAGAATTGTAGGTGGTATTTCTTAGCATGCTTTCAGTTGCAAATCATAACAAATTCAAAACACAAATCAACTGACCTAAAGAACAAAAGGAATTGTCTCATTTAACTGAAAAAACCTAGGATGCAATTTAGAAATTGTTTGATCAGGGCTCTGGCTCCATTTCCTTACAATTTCTTGTTCCTATCCTCCTACGAATGATAGCTATGTCTTCAAATGTCTTCCCTTGTTGCTGCAGCAGCCCCAGACCATACAACTATACATCACACCATTCAAAGTAAGATAGGAGTCCTATCCTTTTGCCAATTGTAGATAAAATAATCCCATATTCTGACTTGAGTAACTTGGTCAGATAGATGGCATGTGTTGATTGGCTCAAACCTGTGGTTTATACCTGTCCCTGACACAATTACTGTGCCAAAGGGGATGAAAGAGTGCCGATTGGCTTTTGCTAATTAGGGCCCAAACAATCTGCATACTGACCATATAATAGGAGAAGGATGGAATGGACCTGGAAAGACCATCACAATGTCCCCTACACTAAGTCAAAGTCAACACACTTAACACCTTCCCTAGAGTCACTTCAAAGACATGCTTCAGGTCTTCATGCAGGTTTATTTTATGCACTCTGCCCCACCAACTCACCAGACCCTGCTCTGCTGCTTTGTAAGTAACAAATTATCCCCATTTTGCTACTGAGGGAACTGAGAAAGAGTTAAAGCACTCTCCTAAGAGGTTGCAGGTGGTAAACGGTACAGCAAGGATACCAACACAGCTCTACCCGACTCATTCCCACGTTCTTATGCCCCTCCATGCTGTCTCCCATCCAAACCATAAGCCAAAGTTAGAGGATGTTATTATCCCAGCCTGGTCTGCACATTAGGAGAGGTCTGTGCCACAGGCAAGCCCCATCTGAACAGTGGGCTCTGCTCTTTTGTATGCAGTGTTCACTATGAAAACAGAACCTGCAGTTTGAGTCTGAAAAAAATGCACAGTGGGTCCTTGAAATTGTCTCAGTGTCTAAGTACAATCCTTACGTTGAGTAGAGGATGTGTGTATGTTCTACCTCACAATGCTTTTAAAATCTTAACAGCAGATGCCTGCCTGGGTTGTCTTTGATTGCGAAAAAACTCTGGAAGTCTGTGACACATGGTAGACTCCCTTCAGAACCCTTCAATGTATCTCATAAAATCATCCCCGGGTTGTTACACAGCACCAACACCAACCTGTCCAACTTGTCATTTCCAAATTAGTGCCCAGACATACCCACACTCAACACAGATTTAGCACTTGACGGAGGTTGAGATTATGTACCCTGAAACCTTCGCCAGTTTTTAACTGCATCATCCTCAGTGGTGTGGGCAGTATTATGGTGTATTCAGAGTATGCAAGTACAGTACAGGGCTACGTGCAAGCGGTGAGAGTGAGATAATCCCAAATTTGCTGCTCAGTTTTCCTACTTAACATGATTTTGGGTGGGTTATTCCTCTCTAAACCGTCATTTTTCTTACCTGTAAAATTGGAATAATAATACATAATCCATATGTTTGTCATGAACACAACGTCTGGCACATAGAAAGCATTAAAAAATGTTCACTGCTACTGTTATTATCATAAATATTAATGTTTATTTTAATTACTTTTATGATTATTAATCAGAATTAACATTTTACTCAAATGACCAAATTCATTCTATTTCCTCACTGTTGGACATTAACTGCATATAATTTCCATCTGCTTAATGTACTGCCTTTGGGAATCTAAACTTTAATTTAGATAAAGGTCTATTTTCCTCTTTCATTTAAAAGGAAAATAAACAAACAGATGCAAAACGTATTTTTTAATATCTTGGCTATTTACCTTCTGATTTATGGTATCCAGCACCGTGCTTAAAGTTTTTATTCCATTTCTTTTTTTGTTAGCTAAAGTAGCAGATCTTCTTACAATCTCCTTTAGTAATTACTTTTGATACTTACCAAGTCCAAGCAACTAAGACACAGGACCTGTAAAGAAAATGTCATCTCTACACAGTCAATAGACCCAGGTTTCAATGGGCTTAACCTGAAGCTGTGGTCTGCACAGCACTTCAGTGTTACATCCCAAGGGCCCCAGAGCTAATGAAACATGTTACAATCCTAATATCTACTTAAGCAAATCGAATGTGGCCATCCAAGAAAATTTACTCTGTTGTCATAGTAACTCTTTTACTACTTAGGTCAAGAAGAATAGAAAAAAAAAAAAAATGCCTGGCAGAAAACTCTACAGCCTAAAATAAAGCTGTGGGAGGTATGAGGCAGAGACAAATGGGGGATTTAATTCAATATGGAGGAAAACACCTGAAATGCAGTGATATCCCCAGAATATGTTCCCCTTAATATGCTGAGACATAAGGTTGGGGGTGTCTGAGCAATAGAGTCACAGAATGTGAAATATGGAAAAGCTCTTAGGAAATCTAATTTGAGCCCTTCTTTTTACAAATAAAGAAACAGAAACCCAGAGAGGTAAAACAGCTTACACAAGTTTCTACACCTGGACATTGGCCCACAGTGAAGTAGAAACAAGGTCTCCTGCTTTCCTACCCAGGTCTCTTTTCTCTTATCCTTCTACCCCTAGCATGTTAGGGCAAAATTGTACCATCCAAAAGACCTTTTGGAGTCTTTCCTCTTATCTTTTTTTTTAATTATAAAGGATTGACTCAGTGCAGCGAGAGGAAGGCAGGTTAATCTTAAACAGGTTCTGGGACTGGACAGTTATTGAAAAAGTTGGGAAGACCTCACTCCTCATATATCAATGACACGTTGACTCCATGTTAGGCATCATGCTGGCTCCCAGAGATCAAAGATAGGATCAAAATGCTTAGTCCACTCACAGTTCTTATAAAAGTAGAACACCTTATGTTTACATTGAGAGCCAAGAGTCTGAAAATCCCCAGCTCCAAAAAATTTATTCTTCATTTCACAGATCTTAGAACATATGGCAAAGTTATGGTACTAACAAGCAACATCTGTGGCCTGATTTTAACTCTATGATGTTTTTAAGACCAAGAAAGGGTAGAAATTGCAAGACCAGTGCCAGAGAGGCCTTTTAATGTTATCATCAGTAAAAAGGGGGACACTAGCTGGTCAAGAAAGGGGGGCTTGAGAGACTGAGCCAGTCCACAGCATGGTCCAGTAACATAGAAACTAGCTTCTTTAGGGACATTTATGAGAAGTGTGTGAAGGTTAACATCACTGTGCCATGCCCATCTTGGCCCAAGGCCAAACTATTTTATTTGCCAGACCAGAACCAGGTGCTTTAGTCTTATCCCAAAATGGTCACCTTGCTTTTTTGATTGAACTTTTTCTTGGCTAGAAAGAATCCCTGGATTCCAACTGATGGCAGAAGAGGTTGTAGTACCTCATTTTCAGGTCAGTGTCTCCCCAAGACCAGGAGCAATCTGATGATTATCCAGACATACACCCAGCAGGCCTTTCAAGAGTTAAGAGAGAGCCTATTTGTTGGTGGCCATGAAGGGAAGTGACTAAGGGACAAAGGGACCCCCCAGAGACATGGAAATATCAATCTTTACCACACAAAAGTATGATCCTGCCATGATACTCTGTAGAGGATTCTGTTTCTCTAATTAGACTGTGAGCTGGGTACAACACAGCTGCCAACAAACGTTCCTTGGGTGGATGGATAGGTGGGTATTTGGATAAGAACATAGCCATGGTTAAAAGTGATGGTGCTGATAAATTCTAAAACAGGGATGATGGATGGATACATTCATGCAGTCAGTCATCACTTACCGAACAAATATTTGTTGAACAAATATTAGCTGCTATATACCGTATTCTGTTCTAGGTGTTAGAGTTAACAGCAATAAAAATGAAAAGGTCCTGTCCCTCACAGACCTTACATTTTTCTGTCAGAAGACAGAAAACAAAAACTGGCCAAAAGAAAAATTCCATGTGGTAATAAATAATGTGAAAAAATAAAAATAAAGCAGAATGAAGGGGTACAGGAGGAAGAGGAGAGAGGCAATAACGTAAGTGATCAAAGATGGCTTCTCGGAGAAGGTGACATGTGGACAGAGACCTCCAGGCAGAGAGCGGATCCTGAGAAGGAAATAAGCTAGGAGTGTTTGAAAAGCAGAAGGACAATCATTGTATGACTGAAGTAGAGAAGGCCAGGGAAAGAGTGGTAGAAGATGAGGTTAAGGGTTAGGCAGAGACTGGGCCATGTGTCACTTGAAGGTACGTGATAAGGATTTGGGATCTTTTATAATCACTGAAAACCATTGGAGGGTTTTGAGAAGGTAAATTAGGCGGTCTGATTTGCATTTTAAAACATCATCTGACTGCTTCATGAAGATTAGACTGATTAGGACTAGAACTGGGTGAGGGAGAAATGTGGGGAAGATCTTATGAGAGTCCAGGCAATGGTCTCAGGGACTGCAAATTTGCAATTTAAGGGAAAAGAAGTGGTCAAAGGAAGAACCAACAGGACTGCTTGATGGATTGGATATGAAACAGGAATAATTCAAAGATTACTTCTAGGATTGGGAGCTAAGCAAAACTGAATAAATTATGGTCCCATTTCTGAGATGAGAAAGAGTGCGGGAGATGTTTTGAAGATGGAAATCAAGATTTCTGAATTGGGAGCATTAAGTTTACAAAGTATGTTAAATCTAAGAGGAAAGGCCATGTGGGTGGCTGGATATACGTCTGCAGCTCAGAGGAATGCTAAGGTCTAAAGGTAGAAATTTGGAAGTTAGAAATGTATGTGCTGATTGATTGTTGCAGCTGCTGAAGCATTGTATTAAGAAAAATCCTGAAATAAATTCTGGGCTCAGTGCAAAAAAATGCTGAAATTGGTTTGCAATTCAGGTATATATATATATGACCATGATTTGGGCAGTTTGAGCACAGCAACAGGGATTACAGGTCATAATTACGACCAGGAAGTCATACAGCAAAACATAACCCCAGGTAAAATGTTTATACAACAACATATAGCCTAGGACCTCAGTTCAGTTCAGGCTTCAGTACTGAAAGGGGAATTTGTTACAGGGTAGAATATGAATAATAATATAATATCTCCCATTAATTGAGTGTTTATTTTGTGCCATGTACATTATGATTTTATTTAGTCTTTATGATCAGTTTGAAAAAATAGGTATTATTTATTTTGTTTTACAGGTAATTTTTTTTTTTTTTACCTTGAAATTTAATCTTTTTTTTATTATTAAGAATATTGATGAGATACAAAGCTAATTGTCACCCCTCATGCCCATGATGTGAGGGCCAGGTTCATACTGG
>NW_007744370.1:16496-16798 GCF_000696425.1 Galeopterus variegatus
CCCTCTTTGGTATTCCATTCTAAAGGAGGGAGAGTGGGCCCATAGCTGCCATCTGCTGCTTCCACCCCAAATCCCTCCAGCCACTAAGAGTATTTCCACTTTGCACTTCCTGTATATTCAGGATGTCTATTACCAAAAATCCATAATCAAGCCTACCAGTCGAGACTCTTAATATTTAAAAGGTAGAATGGGAGTAATATGTGAATAAAACACATTTAGTATAATAGTTCCTATCAACAAACTTGGGCTTGAAGGCTATTATATTGTCGCAGCTTTGAAAAACCCTAATTGGGGTGCCAGAA
>NW_007744371.1:0-7047 GCF_000696425.1 Galeopterus variegatus
TTCCTTCAGAAATGAGAAATTCAGGAGGACTCTGGTTTTAGGAACAACTGCACCCTAAACCGCATCTGTTCTGCCTTCTGTGTTGGCTTTACTCCCAGGTACATCTCTCTCAGGTTTCATTCTCCAAATTCTAAAAGTCTGCAGGAAAAAGACAGCTTCTCCTTCTGCAGTGGTTCAACAGGAGTACCTGCGGAGATGGGCTTTGCCTCAGACGTGCCCATTCTTGGACTGATGGTGATGGCTGGGAACCTACATTCTGAATAAATAGGTTTGGATGCAGGATCCCTGCTGGAGCTTATCCCTCCCTATGGCCTGGAGGTAGGGGAGAGAAAAGGAGAGCTGTTCTCACAAGATGGGGAATGGTCGTCCAACAGCAAGAAACAACAGACACCATCTACAGAATTTCAATAGCATAAGACATAGAGGCATGAAGGGTAGAAAGGCGTTGATGGAAATATCAGAAACAGAGAGAATGTCTGAGTCGCTAACATAAGCTTTGCATGAGGAGGCATCGGATGCCTTTGGGCGCACGTTGATTTGACCTGGTTGACTGGGATGATTGTACTTCATGGTGGTCTAGAACAGGGTTTCTCAGCCTCAGCACTATGGACATTTGCAGCCAGATCACCCTTCCTATGGGGGCTGTCTAGTGCATTGCAGGATGTTGAGTGGCATCCCTGGTCCCTACCCACTAGATGCCAGCAACACCTCCTCCCCAGCTTTGACAGCCAAAAATGTGTCCGGACACTGCCAAATGTCCCCTGGGGAAGTAAATCACCCCTGCTTGAGGACCACTGTTTTACATCTGGGATGATTGTACTTCATGGTGGTCTAGAACAGGGTTTCTCAGCCTCAGCACTATGGACATTTGCAGCCAGATCACCCTTCCTATGGGGGCTGTCTAGTGCATTGCAGGATGTTGAGTGGCATCCCTGGTCCCTACCCACTAGATGCCAGCAACACCTCCTCCCCAGCTGTGATAGCCAAAAATGTGTCCGGGCACTGCCAAATGTCCCCTGGGGAAGTAAATCACCCCTGCTTGAGGACCACTGTTTTACATCACAAGGGCGATAGCTGGGGTTTGTGATTGTTTTCTAATAGATCTTAGTTTTTGTCTTTTTGACTTTCCTGTGTATCCCAGCAATAACCCCAGTCAACTGTGGTACCCCTGAGGGTATCTCAGGTGCATCTTTAAAATTCATATTTTACTATTAATATACTATGAGACAGTTTTTATTTATTGCTCTTTTTCTTTGAATAGGGCAGTTCTCTCAGTTACCCATATCAGATGTGATCATTTTTCAGTGCTTGTTACCTCACTTTCCACTAGGCCAGTGAATTCCTGTGTTGACTGTTTCTACATATGTGAGATCATTCTGCATATACTGATTTTGGTCATTTTTTTTCTTTATGCTTCTGCTTCTTGGAACTAAAAAAAGCAAAAGCAAAAAAATATATATATACATTATTTTTAGGATTATAGGTGTTAATTTTTAGAAGTAGATGCAATTTTGAATATGCCAGCTGATCATAATACATAAAAATATTTATAGCAAGGATTAATTATATACAAACACTAATAGTGTGAATGTTTATTATTTCTATTTTTCTACATTTTGGTATTTCTTCCATATCCATAAATTTGTGCTACTTTAGAAAAAATTTAAAAATAAGATAGCTGAGGAAGGTGAAAGGCCACCCAGGTGATTCCTGAAATGCACAGTTGGGGAGCAGACCTGGATTTCTGGTCACAAGGCTTGTTAGGGGGAAGCCTGGCTTTGTCTTTGACTCTTCAGAGGATAAAGGTGACAAAGGACTCCTTGGCAAAGAGACGTGCATTGGGGCTTTGCCAAACATGAGAGTCCTCCTTGACCTGTCTCTGCTGATTGATGAGGAGACCCTGCCATCTTTCTTTAATTACTTTGCCATATCAGCACTGCCCACAGATGACGTGTCATTGCCCACATTCGTGGTTGAGGTAGTTACATTGATCTTTTCCTAAACTGCTCTAGGTTCCATTATCAGCATAGAAAGCCAACACTCTGGGATATTTTGCAATATTTCTAAGTGTGGAAATAATCTCAGTTAACAACTGTTTGAGTATTTATACACTTTCTTTATCCCATACTGCCTTCTTTTGATACAAATAGTGCCACAGAGCCTTACCCTCCCATCAAAGAACTTAGTCTACTTGGGATGACAGACCAGTGTGAATTACATACATTGCACAGCATCAACCATGTGAATGGACATGTGGTTGAATCTTAAAGCTTGTCACAAACTCTGGACATTTTGCAAGTTCACAGGAAGGACGTGATGATGCGGGAAGTGAAATTCGAATAGAATGTAAATGGAGTGAAAGAAGAAAGCCCTAACCCTGGGAATGTGTACACTGCCGTCATTTGGGAGACTCTAGACATGCAGAGAAACTTAGTACAGGTGGGTGTCCATGCCCACGTGCAAGCTTGCATTTTGTAATACTTTGCAGACAAAGGTTACTGCCTGTGCATCAGCCATTCCTGCCCTGGGGCTCAGGTGGGAGAGGTAATATTTCTACAGAGCTAAATGGACAGGCACGCCAGCCTCCCACTGTGGGTCCTGATGTTTCCTCACAGTGAACACTCACTATCAGATTAAATGCATCAGAAAGTTAAAGGAAAATCAGTTTTGTGACTGATGGGCATTTCAAATGGTGCAATTACTGACAGCTCACATCCTAAGGATCCAGGGAAAATAAAACTCGATCTTCAAGTTGATTAAAAAATACACAATGCAGATCCTAAGCTACACATTTCAAGGCCTTGTATTGTGAATACAAAGGTGCTTGTAAGACGACAAATGTTTTTATTGATCAATAATTGCTAAGTCATGCAAACCAAATCGATATCTATAAGGCTAGTAAGAAACTTCTGAATTGGGTTGATGAACTAAAAATATGGTTTGATTGATTTTTTTTAGTCTACCCTTCAGTGTTGCTTCTTTCTATTCCTAAATATAGACATTCCATCTTTGCTTCTTTTTCCTCAGTTTATCCTTTAATGGACTTGACCAAACCCAGGGTTTCAAATATCTTAGTTGAGCCCATGACAGAGGCTACAGCAGAAAAGTACATTGCCTTGACAACCGAGGGACACAGTTTCAAAAAGATGGGAATGGCCAACCACGTCAAGTGCTCTGGAAAGGCCGGTGACAATGAGGACCAGAAAGCAAGCAGTGGTTTTACCAAAAGTGATTTTAATGGTGCAGTCGAGGCTGAAGTCAGACGGCAACAGGTCAAGAAGAAATAAGGACCCAGCAAGGCTGCTTCTTCAGGAAGCTCGTCTCTGAAGGGGGTGGATGCGGGAATGGAAGTCAATGGGTCACGGGCACTTTGCCATGTCATTTCCCTAAACACGACGCACAGTGTCACATGGATAGCAAGAGTGTTGGAGTAAACCGTATGTTGTTTCTATGCCCTTTGCCAGCTTATCTTAAAGATGTTTATTGGCTAAAAGATCACCATTTGAATATTTTCTTCCCTTAATAATTCAGAAATTATAGTCCTGAACTTATATAATCTTTTAAAACAATTTTATTTTTATTGTAACATAGTTGATTGTACATATCTGTGGGGTACAGAGTTGAATATCAATACCTGTGTGCAATATGGGATGCTCAAATCAGAATAATTATTATTTTGAACAATATATAATATCATCATTTTTTATGGCCTTTTACCAATTCCTCCCTTCCCCTTCCCCTTTTTCCATCTCTGGTAACATCAGCTTTCCTTTTGAAAATTCAATGTATTACTGTGATTGTTGTACCTTTCTTTCTTTTTTTAATTTATGTGTTTAGTTTTTAGCTACCCCTTATGAGTAAGGACGTGGTATTTCTCTTTCTGTGCCTGACTTATTTCACTTACATGATTTTCTCTGAGAGAACTTATGTAATCTAAATTCATATACGTATAAATCTGGCTGGCTTTTTCCAGAAGTATTGTTCAGTGCTTGTATTTAAACATGTTGGGGGACCCAAGTTTCACGACGTAAAGAGGTACATTTTATAGTGACTATTATCATCATTATAATTAAGAAATAAATGCAGTACAGTTTTGAAATGGCAAACATAGAAGAAAATATTGATTTAATATTTTGACTAGAGGGCTGGCTGGTTAGCTCAGTTGGTTACAGCCTGGTATTGATAACAGCAAAGTTGAGGGTTTGATCCCTGTACTGGCCAGCTGCCAAAAAGAAAAAGAAATGTTTGCCTAGAACCATTTTGTTCTAGTTTAGAGAGAAGCTCAAATTCCTATCAAGATGAAAGTTGCTATTTTATTTAGGAAAACACCAAAACTGCTCTTTTGGTTATGAAAAGTAGAGCCCTTTGCCTGGATTGAAAGGGGATGTTAAAACAGTGGGAGATAAAAATGCTCGATGTACTAGAGCAATGTGGATTTTCTGCCATTTCTTTTTCATCCCGGGGCTCAGGAGATCTGAGTCTCAAAAAAGAAGGGATATAGAGAATGTAATTTCATGATGGCGGAGTTCGTTTTGTTTACTGCTCAGTCTCCAGCACCTAGAGCCATGCCTGGCAAATATGTAAGCTTCCAATATATATCTGTTCAATGAATGAAAGATTCCTTACAGACTAAGGGCAGGGCCCACAAATACGGGAAGAATCTAATAAGCAATTTGCTGGGCAAGAACGGCTGCTGGGTTTTCAATATGGTGGTACCTTACATTCAATTTTAAGTAATTTTTTTTTTTGTGCCACCATTTGCCTTCTTAATCCCTAAGTCTTTAGCAAAGCCTGTTAGATGTAATAGGGTTGGGTTAATGGTGCTTTAGGAATGAGGACAGGGACCATGTCCCTGGAGGGGGTTGTGACTGGGTCAAGTGATGATAGCAAGTAGCAGAAGGATGCCACATACTGTGGAAACAAGCAGGGAGCAGGAACCCACAGGGAGAGGTGATGGGCATAGCCCTGAGAGTCCCAGCCCCAACCCCGGAACTTGAAAAGTTATTGATAGAAACCAGAAATTCCCACAAAAAATCAGGAGCACCTTTATTCATCTGGATATCAAAGAAAACAGTGACACAAAATAGGTACATACAATTGGCATTTTAAACATGTGCACTACGCGGTCACTCCTGCCCACTCTCAGCCACAGACGTCTCAGACCGTGAAGTGCAGGAGAGAAAGGAGTAACTAAAAACTTGGGTCCTTCAGTTCTACTCTTTATCACTGTGATGCTGTGTGAGAGAACCGTGTTGCAAGGTGCCGGGGACCAGCCCCAGCACAGAGATTGTAAAGGTTCCCACTGGTAAGCGATTCCCCAAAAGGGAGGAAGGGCAGCGTTGGCGATGGAGCGGACAGCAAACACACAGACTCAAAGGATCTGCTGAATGCTGGGACAACAAACACACAGACTCGAGGGATCTGCTGAATGCTGACAATTTATTGAAGCAAGCATCAGACTTTTATACTTTTCTTTCTTATTTGCTACATAATCATAGAATAATCAATGAACAATATCATAATATCTCTTTGTAAGTGGCATATGTTTTAAGAAAAATAGGATTACAGTTTATTCCCAGAAAAGACAATTACAATGTCCTTTCCTTTGAGCAAGAACGTTACAACCCACTGGTCCCATATAATCATCACTTTTCATCACTTGCAATCATTACCAAAACTACATCCATGGTACAATAGACTTTCTATGACATTAAAACTTGATTCCCACCTACGTCTAACTATTCTTTATTACTAAATAAACACTCTAAAAATTAACTTGCTTACAACTTAACTTCTACTTCTATTGTAAAACAAAAGATTGTACATTAACTCCTTCCAAGCAGCCAGGCCAAACTCTCAGGCACCAGACAAGACAAATGCCTACATAGGTTCGTTGTCCCCTTCTGGGCCCCACTGCCACAAGCCATCTCCTGAAAATCCATAATCATAAGTATCATTAGTATGATTAAATACTTTAGTATAATTTTGAATCCCACCTCCAAATCTCCCAGAGTGATAATTATGAGGCAGCAAAGAATAAAATATAATTAGGCATAGCAAGCACACAGAGGTCCAGAAAATCAAGGTGGAACGCTGGCATCTTCTCCCACGATGAGGCCTTGCCATAATTCTTTCACGATGAGGCCCTGCAAACACCGTGTTTCATTAAAAGATCTTTACCATACTTAGTCTTATGAGTGGGAGGCGCCTCCGCAGCAAGGGATGTAAGGAATTCTCCACTTCCCTAGATCTTGGTGCCCTGCCTGTGTGGCCCACCTCTTGAATTAGATTCCCCTGAATGGCTAAGAGATGTGGAGGGGGCTTCCCCTTTTCTATCCCCACAGCCTTCCACATGGGCGTCAAGAGCTGGCTTTCAAGCCACGGGTGCATGACACATTGCTGGTGATGTAGCTGCATTTTAATAGGTGCTCTCTTAAGACTGTATCTTCTTCCTCACCACCCCCAAGTTGTAACCATGTGGTGGGAAATGAGTGGTGCTGGAGAGAGAGTTTGCAGAGAAGTGTACCTTGAAGTAGAGCTTCAATCATATATTGATAGAAAAGGCACTCTGCTTTATTGGGAAAGCTGGCTGTTTGGTGTGGATTGGCCTCTAATTAACTGGATGATCTCAGGGCAAGTCAGTGCAGTCTGCACAATGGTGTCGGGCAGGGTGAGAATGTGCCTTGTGTTCAGTCAGATTCTGTGTGGGAACCAGAGCTAGCTCTGCGTGAAGCCAGAAGACAGAACAGGAAAGGTTGGTGATGTTTGTCCTCATGTGCCCCAGTCTCCTGCAGGAGCCCCTGAGAAACTCCTCAGAGTGTGTAGTGAATCTCAGTGACCAGTGGATCTCCAAGGTTGCATTGAGCACTAACCATCTGGGATTTATTGTTGCTCCATCTGTGAATCTTGATCTGCCTGCATGGGGTCTACCCAGGATAGATTATAGTCTCCTGGCACAGAAACTAGTGAGTTTTATTAAATGCTGGGTAGGTGAAAGTTGATGATCTCCACACATCCCAAACACTGGGGCGGGGCGGGGGGGGGGCA
>NW_007744371.1:8047-12295 GCF_000696425.1 Galeopterus variegatus
TGGCCTCTAATTAATTGGATGCTCTCAGGGCAAGACAATGCAGTCTGCACCATGGTGTCTGGCAGGGTGAGAATGTGCCTCGTGTTCAGTCAGATTCTGTGTGGGAACCAGAGCTAGCTCTGCATGAAGCCAGAAGACAGAACAGGAAAGGTTGGTGATGTTTGTCCTCATGTGCCCCAGTCTCCTGCAGGAGCCCCTGAGAAACTCCTCAGAGTGTGTAGTGAAGCTCACTGACCAGTGGATCTCCAAGATTGCATCGAGCACTAACCATCTGGGATTTATTGTTGCTCCATCTGTGAATCTTGATCTGCCTGCATGGGGTCTACCCAGGATAGATTAGAGTCTCCTGGCACAGAAACTAGTGAGTTTTATTTAATGCTGGATAGGTGAAAGTTGATGATCTCCACGCATCCCAAACACTGGGGCGCGGGGGGGGGGCAGTCTTATTGCCAAAAACGTAAGTAATGGTGTGTACCAACCAAGACTTTTATTGTTCTATTTATAACTCATTAGGAGAAGAATCGCATACATTCTACCTAGTATTTGAGGCTCTGGTGGAGGGTATAGTCAACAATAACCTTCATTGTGATCTTCCTAAGAGTCTTGTTTTCTATGCTGTGGAGTGGGTTATACACAATGATGCAGAATGAATGACTTTTGGTAATACAAGAGATATTTTCTAAGTACATCTGAGGAAGACAGGGTACATGAGCGTTTGGCATTTTAATCAGATATGTGTCAGATTTTGTCCCTTAAGCCGTCAAACAGGCACAAGAAGAAAGAGAGCTGAACAAAAGCCAGCTTTGAATAGATCTAAGGATGATAAAATGACAGTAAAGATCTAGAAATATACAAACAACAGCAACACGCAACTAGACAATTTCGCAGCTTCAAGCTGTACATTACAAGTCTGTAGAGGTATTATGCATAAAGGAGAAAAAGATGTGTGTTTTCATGTTCATTGGATTCAGGAGACAATAGCACTTCCCCAAACAACAAAGAGTAAGGATGAACTGGCACATAGGTGGAAAAAATCGACAGAGCGATCCATTCAACCACCGGTGATCCATTCAACCACCTGCGTGTTTGTTTTCTAAGTGCTGTGTTAGCTGTATCCCACACAGCCTGAGGTTTGATTGTCATGGTTCACTTCAAAGTATTTTCTAACTTCTGCTGTCATTTCCTCTTTGGCTGTTGGTTGTTTTAGAAGTGTGTTGCTTAATTTAAAAATAATTGGAGATGGGCCGGCCCGGTGGCACACTGCTACAGTGTGCAGCTTGGGAGCGCAGCGGCGCTCCCGCTGAGGGTTTGGATCCCACATACAGACCGGTTCCCGCTCACTGGCTGAGCGAGGGGCGGGCGCAGCACCGAGGGTTGCGATCCCGTTGCCGGTCCCAGTCCGGTACGGGCGCGACACTGAGGGTTGCAGTCCATTGCTGGACACGAAAAAAGACAAAAAAGAAAAAAAAAATGTAACATCAGCCAAGCTGGGGCTGCTGGAGCTCAGGGGAAGAGGAGGAGAGACCTGTAGAACTCATGAAGGTGGGAGAAACCACAATGAGAGAAAGAAAAAACTGCTCTCAGCGTTTTGGCCCACAGCTGCTTTAATGCTGGAGCATGTGGAGCAGGAGCCAGCAGAATCTGCAGCTGTGCCCTTTAGATGCAGTTGCTTGGAGGCAAAAGGGGAGAAGAGGACTTTTGTGGCCTCCAGGACAGCAAGACCACTAAGAGGGTTCCCGTGGACTAATGCAGGAGTGAGGAGCCAGAACAGCTGGAAAAGGGGAGCCATTCAGAGGCTAGTGTGTCAACGCAGTGGACTGGTGCAGGGCCCGTCCCATGGGAAGTGTTTGGAGCATGGGTTGTGGTGGGGGAGACGGGCCCACCAGAAGAACACTGGGACACAGCAAGGACAGCTGACCCACCCCCGATCAATGCAGGACCACACAGAGGAGACTGGTCAGCAATGCAGAATTGCATGGGGTGCAGTTTAATGAAAAAACTCAGGCGCAGATCAGTTTCTACACAACCCAGGTGCACCGAGTATGTGGAGAGCTGGAAGTACCTATAAGGTCAACCATTAAACCCTGAGCTGCACAAAAAGCCTTCCCTAGGGAAACAGAAGCAAAGCAGCAATTTAGCTCAACCACACAGCTCAAGTACTGGTTCCCACGGGAAGTTCCCCCATGTTAGAAGTAAGCAAAGGATAAAAAATTAATTCTGGCCCAGGCACACCACCAATGCCTTGGGGCCCACCAGGGGACATGAGGTACTGAGCCAGAGGCAGGACCCCCACCCACAACCAGGCACAGTGCCAGCACCTTGGGGCCATGCCCAGGAACCCGAGGATTGGAGCCCGGGACCAGACCCCACTCCCACATTCAGGCACAGCACCAATGCCTTGGGGCCTGCCTGGGGACCCAGTGGACCAGACCCCCCTCCCACAACCAGGCTCACTGCACCAGTGCCTTGGGATCCACTCACATGGCCAGCACCAAGCAGCATGCCAAAAACACCTCCTCCATGTGGGTGGACCACCACAGCCACCATGATAACCATGGCTGCCACAAAGGTGACTAGATGCTGCGACCAACACACAGATGATCCACCAGCCACTGGAGTGCATTAACATAAGTAGCGTCACCAGCAGAGATAAAGAAAAGAAGAAGATGTCTCCCTCCACAGAGCCCATTTCAGAGTGATGGAAAAGGCAGCTGCTCTATGATAATATTGGGGGACCTGA
Organism: Galeopterus variegatus; assembly: GCF_000696425.1. Lineage (NCBI taxonomy): Eukaryota > Metazoa > Chordata > Mammalia > Dermoptera > Cynocephalidae > Galeopterus > Galeopterus variegatus. The sequence goes on from NW_007744371.1 coordinate 10,788, forward strand.
TCACACCTCTCAGCACTGGACAGATCATCTAGGGAACAAATCAACAGAGTAACCATTACGCTTTCAGAGGGAGAGAAGAGATCTAGGGTAATTAGAGGGGAGGGGGAGAGAAAGGGGATGAGGAGGGATTGGACAAGGGGCATAAAGAATACTTATGATTTGTAACAATATATATACTAGTAATATTGATTTGATCAACTTATCTCAATGTTGAATGCCCCAAATTTGTATAATCAACTTTGATTCAATAAAAGTTAAAGAAAAAAATTGGAGATATTATAAATCTTATTTTGTAATTGGTTTCTATCTTAATTCCCTTCTGTGCTGAGAACAAAATCTGTATGATACCAACTGCTTACTACTTGTTTTATGGTCCAGTATATGGTCTATTCTGGTGAATATTAGAAATGCCTTTAAAAAAATTCATATTATTCAGTTATATTTTTTTTGTGTATGTATGTATATATATATATATATGTGTGTGTGTATATATGTGTATATATATATATATATATATATATATATCTTCTATAAATGTTACTTCACTCAGCTAGGTTAATGGTGGTGTTCATTTTTTTAAAATCTTAACTGAGAAGAGCATAGAGTGTTTAAGCAGTCTCCAAAGGTAACGTTAAATGATGGGTGGGGATAACTGGATAATTTTTTAGACAAACAAAAACACCTGCTCCTCCAACAAAAGCAAACTAAATCCAACTTTTTATTATTAACGTAAGAAATAAAGATATTTGGTTTAGGTGGTCTAAATTGACTATATGTTAAACGTCCTATTTACTTTTCCTCTTAAGTTATGGTGAGATAAGTATTTTATACTTTATAGTTGAAAATAACTATTCTAAGGACACCCCATACTGGTATATCAATATCTATATTTTGCCAAACTAAAAAAAAAATAGAAAAAATTTACATAAAAATATATTCCATGTTTCATACAGAGAGGCACCTTAGAATTCTATTTATAAGGTGCTCCTGGACCATATGAGATATGACACAATTTGCAAAATTCTGCCATAAATTTTTCTAGTTCTCTGTTGTATAGTTAGGATAAGTACAATAATTAGACATATATTATTAATGCTGGTCAAACAGTGCTGAAATATATAACAGTCCATAATTTTGCCTCCATATCCTTAAAGTAACAAAATATTTTCATTAAATTTAAAATTTCATCAGATATTTAAGAAAATGTGCTCCTTTCTTCTTGTTCAACTGCATAGTTGCCGTCCTCTGATACAACTCTAGAAATGGCCAAATAGTTCAGAATTCATTAACTCTTTACTATTTAGCTCCACAGCATATAATTTGACATCTTCCTTTTCCAATCCTAGTTTCCTGTTGTAGTTGCAAGTAGACTTTATATCAGGGTGATTTGCCTAACTGTGGGTCAAACTAAAGTTTGATGCTATGCTGAAGAAGAAACTTTTAGTTAGATTTGTCTGTTTATGCAAATGAGCCAAGGTCCTGCCCATACAGAAAGAGTTCATGGTGAA
>NW_007744371.1:13924-15032 GCF_000696425.1 Galeopterus variegatus
CAAGATACAGATATTTGTATACCAGTATTGGCTGTCTTTAGAATAGATGTTTCTGAGTTTCATATAAAATGTGAGCAATGCATTTTAGGAAATTAAGAAGTACTTTTAATTGGACCAACTCTCCAATAGATAACTGTGAACTGTAAACAACGTATTTCAAGTATCAAGACAGTATTGAATTGGACAAAAGATAGACACAGGGACCAATGGAATAGAATAGAGGGTACAGAAATGTAGGACACAAATGTACTAGATCAGACTGTAGACAAACTGCAAAGGCAGCATGGAAAAAGGATAGTCTTTTCAATAAATGATGCTGAAACAATTGGACACTTATTTGCAAAAAAAAAAAAGAAAGAAAGAAAGAAAGAAAAAAGGAAAGGGACTTTGCCCTAAATCTCACACCATGTACAAAACTTAACATGGAACATAGATCTAAATGTAACATACAAAATTGTAACAGAAAATCTTCATGACATGAGATCAGACAAAGATGTTTTAGACATGACACCAAAAGTATGGTAAAAATAATTACTATAAAAATGAGCTGAACTTTATCAAAATTTAAAACCTCTGCAGTGTGAGGAAATCATAAATATAATGAAAGGCAAGACAGAGATTTGTAGAAAATGTTTGCAAATCAAGTGGTCAGGAAAATGTGGAATATGATGGAGATGAAAACAGAGGGTATTACTGTTGATGGCAGCCCCGTAAATCAGAAAATTGTGTAGGAGCTTAAGGGGTGTGGCTGGCCTCTACTGTACAAATTGCTATACAGGGGAGTCTGACATCCCTTTGACTGAGTGGGAAGCCCACTGTGGATAGAAAGTGAATCCACACTTTCTTTTTTTTTTTTTTTCCTTTTTTTTGTCTTTTTTCATGACCGGTAACGGATCGCAACCCTCAGTGTCTCGCCCGTACTGGACCGGGACCGGCAATGGGATCGCAACCCTCGGTGTTGCGCCCGCACCTCGCTCAGCCAGTGAGTGGCCGGTCTGTATGTGGGATCTGAACCCTCGGCAGGAGCGCCGCCATGCTCCGAAGCGGCGCACTGTAGCAGTGCGCCACTGGGCCGGCCTGTGAACCCACACTTTCAATAAATGAAATA
>NW_007744371.1:16000-16795 GCF_000696425.1 Galeopterus variegatus
GCTGGCAGCAGGTAAAGGAACTGGCATAATGTTGCTGGCTTCAAAGATAAGAATCAGGGCTGTGAGCTAGGGAATGCAGGAAGCCTCCAGAAACTGGAAGAGGCAAGGAACTGAATCTCCCTTACAGCCTCCAGAAAGAACCAGCCCTGCTGACACTTTGAATTTAGCTCAGTGAGACCTAATTTGAGTTTCTGACAACCAGAGATGCAAGCTAATAAATTTATACTGTTTGAGATGCTAAATTTGTTGTAATTTTTTACAGCAGCAGTAGGAAACTAATATAACATTGCCTTCATCCAAACTGATTAACATTTGGAGATTTTAGAACCACTTTTTCTTTGCCTCTCTTTTTCTTTTTTCCCTTCTTACACAAGCAAGAAATGCTTATAGAAAAAATTAGAAAATATAAATAATCAAACAAGAAAATACGATAGAATTTATCTGCAATTCCAACATTGAGAGATGGCAAGAGGTATGATTTTAGTGTTTATTCTACCATGAGTCTTTCTGTGCTGACATAGAAATAAAAGGCACACACGTGTTCCCATGTCATGTTCATTCATGCCCATGCACATACATGCATGCACATGTACAAGTGTGTAAGCATGCATACACACATATCAAATTCAGCATCCTATCCCAAGAATTTGATTTTTTAACAGCTTTGGGTGTTCAGAAAACCCACACACATTATGGAGATTTGCCACCCTTGGGAATATTTACAAGAATGTGCCATGGCTGCTGAAGGTACTTTCAAGAGAGTTTTGGGCAGTGAGAGCACTGATGTTATATATA
>NW_007744372.1:0-479 GCF_000696425.1 Galeopterus variegatus
AAAAAGAAGAGGAGGAGGAGGAGGAAGAGGAAAAGAATGAATGTGGACTCTCCGTGCGTCGGTGGGGGCAAGCCTAGTGGTTCCACTTTCACTGGAGAACCCAGACATAAGGGTCAATTCCACAGGGTCTCATATACTCACTTCTGAGGATGGATTGAGAGCTCAGAATTTTTCTTTGCGTTGATGTAGACAGGAATCATTGCATTATTACCACCTGTCTATGAATTCACTTCTACCATCACAGAGATGTAGACTAGCCGAGTGAATAGAATGTTGGTCACAGATGCACAGCCTACAAAATGAGATAATTCCTAGAGCATCTGCCAGACAATGCCCAGCACTTCGCTGAAAAGAAGGACCCGGTAATATCTGATGTTCGTTTTTCAGCCTTTGACAATTGTTCCTGATACAAATGACACTTAAAAGTAGACTTAGAGTGTTAGTGGAGATGGAGTTGTGTTTGATGAGGTCATTTAGTG
>NW_007744372.1:2322-2766 GCF_000696425.1 Galeopterus variegatus
AGCTGGCTCCTGGGTGCTGGGGACACTGCTGGCTAGCTGACCACACTTGGAATAACACTGCTCTAAGCCACCAGTTCTCACCTCGTAAAGTACATCGACATCACCTGGGTATTTTGTAAAAATGCAGATTCTCATTCAGGAGATCTGAGATGTGTCTGCAGATTCTGAACTTCTAAGAAGCTCTCTGATGATAGAGATGTTTGTACAAGAACGACATCTGGAATCAAAAGCTGTGAATGGCTCCCCAATTTTGCTGCACATTAGAATAACCAGGGGGGCTTTCAGAAACTCTGATGCCCATTGGCACCACATACCAAATAAATCAGATTGTCTGTGGGATGAGAGCCCACAAAAATTAGTATTTGTAGAGATCCTGAGGTGAGAACCGCTGCTGTAGGCCATTTCTGTGTCATTGCTTACTCTGGTCATACTACTTGCCTGCTC
>NW_007744372.1:4936-5454 GCF_000696425.1 Galeopterus variegatus
AAAATTAGCACATTTGAAGCCCTAGAGGGTTGACTGCTGGAGGCAGGTCAGGAAAGAGAGTGAGGCAGGGCACAGTGGCTGGTGAAAACTCATCCCAGGGACACAGGACCCTTGGGAGCCGACTTGGACCTCAACCCACCCCTCATACCTGTGCATTCTCCCTTGTCCCATTGGACCTCACTTACAAAACACAAGTTTAAAGATAAAACTATTAAGAATTTCAAGAGAGCAATTGCAAAGCATTAATCCCTTGCAAGAGCAAGGCCCTTCTTACTGAGGGTANATCGCATTTCCAAATGTTCCTTTCAAGGTTTCACTGGGCCAGTACTCACTCAGGAATAAAAGTTACTGGCTTACAAGACCAGAGGCCTGTGGTTCTCTTTTGGAAAGTGGTCATTTTACTCTAGTGAAATGTAGCTGGGGAAGTTACTGGGAGCAAAATCAGCTGGGAATTGATGACCCCACAATTCCTGTCTTAGGAAGTCAACACAAAATCTGAAGCTGCTGTAGCAGAACCG
>NW_007744372.1:7624-7904 GCF_000696425.1 Galeopterus variegatus
ATGGAAAGAAACCTTTGTAGCTAAAGATGAGTCAGTAAGGAATGAGCCAATAAGGAAATACGTGTGTCATAATCCATAAGCTCCAAAGCTAAATAAACGCCCACAAGGAGGGAGTGACCCACAAGACAGATTAGTCCTGCTTGAGGAAGAACATATGCATTGAACTTTTAGCAAGTTTTATAAAGGGCCGCTAAGAACGCCAAGGCCCGGACCACAACTTCACGTCATCGCATTTCCAAATGTTCCTTTCAAGGTTTCACTGGGCCAGCACTCACTCAGG
>NW_007744372.1:8474-8859 GCF_000696425.1 Galeopterus variegatus
AAGCGCGGAGCGAGAGAAAACTGGACTCCTAAACTCATCCTCCCAAATCCGTGTTTGAGACCCCGACGGGCTGAACATCAAGTTCCTGAGGAAGGGTTTCAGAGTCTCGGCTTTCTTGAGTCAGTTGCGAAAACGCAGACGTCTTAGAGATTGTTTGTAGGCGTCAGTCTTGAGAAGGAAATGTGGGGCCGACGCAGGATGAAAGGCAGAGGCTAGAGGAGGCTCGGGGGAAAGAGAGGAAAGAAAACGCCAATTAACCGGACAGGGCATCCGTGTGAGGACACGTGCAAATGACCGAGAAGCACAAAGATCCCCACGGGCCGGCAGCAGAGTGGCGCAGCGGAAGCGTGCTGGGCCCATAACCCAGAGGTCGATGGATCGAAAC
>NW_007744372.1:10636-11741 GCF_000696425.1 Galeopterus variegatus
TCACGAGCGGGTGCGGCCTGCGGGGGCCCCTGTCTGCATCGTTAGCTGCGTGAAGAGTCACTACCGAGTGGATCCCGCCCTCGTCTGAGCCCGACTTTCTTCGTTATTCCCCCGTCAGTAAATATTACATAATCATTGTCCGTGTAACGAATAAAGAGTTTGGGGGGTGAATGGAACGCTCAGTGTCATAAAGCCCGGTGGGAGTGCCGAGGCCGGGCTGTGACCGGCGCCCTTCGGAAGGACCGAGCCGCCCACGAAACCACGCGCCTCACTGGCCCTTCTTGGTGAGCAGCGCGGCCCGACGAACGTGGAGAGCTCAGTCGGTAGATTCAGGGTTCAAGTCCCCGTGCCGGCGGTCACCGGCAGTTTTACCTTAGTTAGGTCTAGAAAGCAGAGCTCATTTAGAAACGTCTGGAGAGGAGAGGGGAGGGTATTATTAAAGCCGAGACGGACAGAGGCACGGCGGTCAACTGAAACGCTTCCCCGGCTTTCCAAGGGAAAGGACGAAGGGCAACATTTTGAAGTTACGTCGAAATGGTTTGTTACCCCGGGGGTGGGAGGAGCAGTTTGGGTCGGCCCGACTTGGAATCGTTCGCCTGTCTTGGCGGTTCCCCCACGGATTAGACCGTCTCCGCCTAAGTAGAAAACTTGTCCCACCCTGCAAAGGCCCTTGGTTGAAAAGCCCATATCCAAACGGTTTTTGAAATTATCTTCCTTGGCTTTTCTGTGTTTACATTGTTTCTGCCATTACCCCGGGATTTGGGTTATGGTTAATGACCCTGGTATTTGGCTTCTCGTGCGTGGCTTCTGTGGGCGGCGTGCTGTAAACCAGGCCACTGAAACAGAGGAACTGACAGATCAATGTTCTTTTTGTCTTGAACCTGACGGTACGCAGCCAAAAAACCGCACTTACGGGTTCATCGTGCTAGTTCTCAGCCTCTTTCTTTTTCTGTTCCATTATTCACTTGAAATAATAAGATCCGTACCATTGTGAATTTTCCCCCTGTCCTCGTTTATTCTATTTATTTATTTTTGTACATACAGGAAACGTAACATTATTTTGCAAGTCTAAACTACGCAGAGATACTTATTCAAAGAAGTGTCA
>NW_007744372.1:13278-14142 GCF_000696425.1 Galeopterus variegatus
TATATATGTCCTTGCACATATGAAAATGTGTTCAAATTCTCTAATAAAGATTTACAAATTAAAACTGCATGAAGATGCCATTTCTCTGCTATCAGATAGGCAAAAATTAAAACGTATGTCAAGGCTATGGAGGACAGACCTTTCTGGAGGTAATGCAAATGGATACAACCTTTTTGAGGGGTAATTTGACTATATCTAACAATATTGCATACACACTAATAACTTCACCCAACAATCCCTATTCCAAAAAATTATCCTGAAAATCTACATCCAACAAAATGAAAATACACATGATCATATTTATTCATTGCAGCAGTGTTGTGACTCTTCACGCAGCTAACGATGCAGACAGGGGCCCCCGCAGGCCGCACCCGCTCGTGANGTGACTCTTCACGCAGCTAACGATGCAGACAGGGGCCCCCGCAGGCCGCACCCGCTCGTGAGAGGAGCCTCAGAGCGGACGCGCAGGCCCCTTCACCGCCTGCCGCACGACTGGGGCTGGGAGGGACCCATTTCACCACGGACGTCAGTAAGTGGGAAAAACCTCAGAGAATCAAACACTGGGTAAAGACGGATGAAGGTTACGGCACAAGGCAGGTGGTTTAATTCCCGTTGTTTCCTCTCAGAGTCGGGGTGTCCTGGAATTTTCACCACAGTCACCAACCGACCAACCAACCGCTAGGACGCGAGCTCCCGAGAGCTGCTTCTGTCCCGGAAACGACCTCCCTCGACACCTGCTGCTCCAGGACTGCCTTAGCGTCTCCCTTCTCTGCTCGCCCAGCCTGTAGTCGTCCCTTTTCTGTCGCTCTCCTGTCCTTCACTGTCCCCCGTCTTCTCTCCGCCACCCCCAGTCCCCCCCGCCCC
>NW_007744372.1:16234-16790 GCF_000696425.1 Galeopterus variegatus
TCGAAGTCCAAGGCGATCTCACCTCGCTGGAATACTTTGATCACAGCTAAGCCAATGGCCACCTTCTGCTTGCTTTTTCAAAAGCAGACCCCTTGTCATCCATGCTCATTTCCCCCCTTTGGGCCCCTTGTTTGTATGCCGCATTTCTTCGTATAATTTGGATCGCTGTAATGTTTATTTAAAAGAAAACAAAGTCTTGAACACAGATGGTGCCACTGAAGAGGTGAAGCTTTCTTATGGAGTTTTGCCAGGAGGTTATCAATGCTCCAAATTGCTTAAGGAACCAGAAACCATCGTTATCCAAGGGCAAAGAGAAGGCCAATTTCTTGAAATGAACTGGCCACCAATATTTGAAATCCAGAAGGGTGCTGATTTTGGCTGCATGAAGTCCAACTTCGGGATATTCTGACTGATCCCTTTCCTGAGCTGTTCTTTTTTCCTCAACATCCCTTCACCCCCCAAATTCTGCAGGGTGCTGGTTTTACTCTTTTTCGCCGGTTCTGCTACAGCAGCTTCAGATTTTGTGTTGACTTCCTAAGACAGGAATTGTGGGGTC
>NW_007744373.1:0-4328 GCF_000696425.1 Galeopterus variegatus
CTGTCTCCGTTTAGGCCTGGGCTTTCTTTTGTTGGGAGTTTTTATACCACAAGTTTTATATTTGCTTGTTATAGTTTTATTCAGATCATGTTTCTTCTTGAGTCAGTTTCTGTAGTTTTTGTCATTCTCACAATTTACTTATTTTACCTAACTTATCTAACTTGTTAGCATATATTTGTTCATAGCATTACCTTATCATCCCTTTTATTTCTGCAAGTTTGTTAGGAATTCTGATTTATTGCTGATTTTAACAAGTTGAGTCTTCTCTCTTGTTTTCTTAGTCAGTCTGGTAAAGTATTCTTAATTCTGTTGATCTTTTGAAATAAACAATTTTGTTGATTTTCTCTATAGTTTTTCTATTCCGTATTTTATTTATTTCTACCCAAATATTTATTATTTTCCTTTTTTTTGCTGCTTTCAGTTTAGTTTACGCTTCTTTTTAAAGTTTCTTAGGGTAAAATGTTAGACAATTTATATGAGATCTTTCTTCTTTCTCATGTAGGCATTTACAGCTATATATTTCCTTCTGACTACTGCTTTAGTTGCATCCCATGTGTTTTTAATACATTGTGCTTTCATTTTCATTTATCTCAAAATATTTCCCAACGTCCTTTGTGATTTTTTTGGAGCCATGTTTTACTATAGAGTATGTGGTTTAATTTCCACATAATTGTGAATTTCCCAATTTCCCTTCAGTTATTTACTTCTAATTTCATTCCATTGTGGTTGGATAACATACTTTGATGCAATCCTTTTACATTTAGTGAGGCTTGTTAATGTAGCCCAGCATATGGTCTATCTGGACAATGTTCTGTGTGCATTTAAGAAGAATGTGTATTCTGCTGTTCTGTATATGTCTTTATGTCAAAATGGCTTACTGTGTTGCTTAAGTTTCTGGAGTCTTTGAAGACTTTCGTCTTTTGTTGTTATGTAAAATGCTCGCTGTAAGTTTTTCATAGCTGCCTTTTATTGAGGATATTTCCTTGTATTCCTAGTGTGTAGAGTGTTTCTATGAGAAAAAGGTGGTGGATTTTCATCAAATGTTTCTTTGGTGCCTATTGAGATGATCATTTTGTTTTGGTCTTTATTTTATTAATATGGTATATTTTATTGACTGTAGTCATGTGTATAATGCTTTCTACATGTTCTTTTTTCATTTTGCTCATATTTTATTGATGATATTTGTGTTCATAGTCTTACAGGACATTTGTCTGTAATTTTCTTGCCTTTTGATCTATCTGTCTGGTTTTTGATATCAGTGCAACCCTAAATAAGTTGGTAAGAGATTCCCCCTTTTGCATTATTTGGAAGAGTTTGTAAAGGATTGTTATTAATTATTCTTTAAAAATTTGGTAGAATTCAATACTGTCTCCGTTTAGGCCTGGGCTTTCTTTTGTTGGGAGTTTTTATACCACAAGTTTTATATCTGCTCGTTATAGTTTTATTCAGATCATGTTTCTTCTTGAGTCAGTTTCTGTAGTTTTTGTCATTCTCACAATTTACATATTTTACCTAACTTATCTAACTTGTTAGCATATATTTGTTCATAGCATTACCTTATCATCCCTTTTATTTCTGCAAGTTTGTTAGGAATTCTGATTTATTGCTGATTTTAACAAGTTGAGTCTTCTCTCTTGTTTTCTTAGTCAGTCTGGTAAAGTATTCTTAATTCTGTTGATCTTTTGAAATAAACAATTTTGTTGATTTTCTCTATAGTTTTTCTATTCCGTATTTTATTTATTTCTACCCAAATATTTATTATTTTCCTTTTTTTTGCTGCTTTCAGTTTAGTTTACGCTTCTTTTTAAAGTTTCTTAGGGTAAAATGTTAGACAATTTATATGAGATCTTTCTTCTTTCTCATGTAGGCATTTACAGCTATATATTTCCTTCTGACTACTGCTTTAGTTGCATCCCATATGTTTTTAATACATTGTGCTTTCATTTTCATTTATCTCAAAATATTTCCCAACGTCCTTTGTGATTTTTTTGGAGCCATGTTTTACTATAGAGTATGTGGTTTAATTTCCACATAATTGTGAATTTCCCAATTTCCCTTCAGTTATTTACTTCTAATTTCATTCCATTGTGGTTGGATAACATGCTTTGATGCAATCCTTTTACATTTAGTGAGGCTTGTTAATGTAGCCCAGCATATGGTCTATCTGGACAATGTTCTGTGTGCATTTAAGAAGAATGTGTATTCTGCTGTTCTGTATATGTCTTTATGTCAAAATGGCTTACTGTGTTGCTTAAGTTTCTGGAGTCTTTGAAGACTTTCTGTTTATTGTTCTATTCATTGCTGAAATTTGAATATGGAAATTTCCAACTATTACTGTTAAGTTGTTATTTCTCAGTTTTGTTTCATGCAATTTTGGCCACTGTTGTTAGGTTTTAGGTATATAATTGCAATAGCTTCCAGGTGAATTGATGCTTTACCCTTTTATCACTATTAAAGTCTTTCTTTGCAGTAACAATTATTATTTTTTTAATATCTGTTTTGTCTAATATTATTATAGCTACTCCCATTCTCTTGGTTACTATTAACATGAATATCTTTTTCCATCCCTTTTTATGGTTCCTTGATTTTTAAACTGTGTTTCACATATATGAAACATAGGTGTATAGTGGTTTATTTTTCATACATTCATTTATTTTTTTTAGTTCTTGTCATTTTTCCCTCTGTGTCTCCATTGCTACCAACTGTGGGTTAAATTTTTATTTCTGGAAATTACAATTCACTTCTTAACCTACAATAAAATAATTTGTATTAAAACCAACAACTGCAATTTCAATAGTTTTGAAAAACTTTACTGTATATAGCTTTATTCCTTCCTCTCCTTTGTGCTATTATTGTACAAATCATATCTTTATGTAGTTTTCATTTTTTTCTTTTTTTAAATTTAAATTTTATTTTTAAAAATAGTTTTTATTTTTTTACAGCAGTTTTAGATCCATAGCAAAATTGTATGCAAAGTATAGAGGAATTTATAATTATTGCTTTATACAGTAGTCTTTTAGATAAGATCACAGAGAAAAAGTGTTATGTACAAAAATATAAATTATACTGTCTTTTTTTCTGATAAGAAATCAACTATTAACATTATTGAGGATCTGTTGTATGTGATGAGTTGCTTCTCTATTGCAGCTTTCAGGATTCTCTTTTTGTCTTTGAATTTCAACAGTTTGATTTTTGATATGTCTAGGCATGAATGTCTGAATTGATTACTAATTGGAGTCTGTTGAGCTTCTGGCAAGTACAGTGTTTTAGTCCAGTTTGTGTTTCTATAACAGAAATACCTGAGACTGGGTAATTTATAAAAAGCAGAGGTTTATTTGGCTTACGATTCTGGGACAGCTGCATCTGGCATGGGCCTCGGGCTGCTTCTACTCATGGCGGAAAGTGGCAGGCAGCCAGCGGGTACAAGCAGATCACATGGCGGGAGGATGCAAGAGAGAGAGAGAGAAGGTGCCAGGGTCCTTTAAACAATCAGATCTCATGGGAACTAACTGAGGGAGAACTCACTCACACCCCCCCTCCCCCAGGGAGAGCATTAATCCATTCAGGGGGATCTGACCCCATGACTCAGTCAGTTTCCAACACTGCCACATTGGGGATCAAATTTCCACATGAGTTTTGGAGGGGACAACACATCCAAACTCCATCATACAGATTAATGTTTTTTTATCAAATGTCAGATGTTATTGGCTATTTTTCAATTTTTTTCTCTTTTTTCTTTTTTATCTCCTTATGAGACATACATTATGTATATGTTGGTATACTTCATTTTATTCTATGGATCTCTGATGATCTGTTCATTTTTCTTTATTTTTTTTTCTTTTTGTTCCTCAGATTAGATAATCTCAAATAACATATCTTAAAGTTTGCTGATTGTTTCTTCTGCCATTTCAAATCTCCAGGCTTGTTTTTAAGCACTGTTAGTGTAGGTCTGGAGAGGCCTTTGCTCTGGGCAGGTTTAGTCTACTGTTAAAGTGTGCCCTTTCTCAGGTCTGTGCCAAATGCTTCCGGCATTGTGTAAAGTCTCTTCCTTCTGGCTTTTCAAAACTCAGCTGTCTTCCAGCCCACTATAATCTTTGGAATTATTCGGGTTAAATCTTCCAAGTAGTTTTGATTTCCCAGCTTCTTGGAATTTTCCCCAGTAATTACAGAGCAGGAGTCAAGAGTATTTCTATGGAGATTTCTGTAGCATTTATATTTAGGTCACCCTTCTCTAGTATTTTGCCCTCACATTCCCGCTACTTTATCAGTTCTGATGTCTTATCTAACATCCTCAGTTACTATGCTCTGTCTGCTCTCTCTTTTACTGC
>NW_007744373.1:4726-7049 GCF_000696425.1 Galeopterus variegatus
GAGTCAAGAGTATTTCTATGGAGATTTCTGTAGCATTTATATTTAGGTCACCCTTCTCTAGTATTTTGCCCTCACATTCCCGCTACTTTATCCGTTCTGATGTCTTATCTAACATCCTCAGTTACTATGCTCTGTCTGCTCTCTCTTTTACTGCACATGGTACAGAAATTGTATCTCGGTAAAAATCAGAGTGAAGATAGTGCTCTCTTTCTTAGATTTTCCTAAGTGATCACAATCTTGCACTATTGTTGTCCAATGTATAAAATATAATTGCTTTATATGTTTAGTATATTTTTTCATTTTTTTACAATGGAAAATAAGTTTAGTATTAGGTACATTATCATTGTGGAAGTAGAAATACTTCATTTTTTAACAGCCAAATATTATTTTATTTATTAGTCCTCCACTGACAAATGCTAGGGCTGTTTAAAATCTGATATAATTTTTTCATCTCTATGCCAAAGTTAAGATTTGTGTGAATAAAGATGATATTTAAAGAAATGTTTGAAATATATGGCATACTTCAAGTGAAGTTATGTGACTAAGCACTTTTTGTCTGAGAGAGAATCATTTCAGAAGATTAATTCACTCATCAAATATATTTTAGATCCAGTCATTGTGATGGACACTATAGACATGAAGAGAAACAGAAGCAGATATGGTGTGTACTCTTCCTCACGGAGCTAACAGATCATTTGAAGAGACAAATATTAATTAAATAAACATGAACATTCAATTACTAACTTGGTAAGTACTATAGGAGAAATTATAGTAAATTCTAGAGTTTTATGTCAGGTCCTGATCTAGTTGTGCATAGGAAAGGGAGCTGTGCAGAAAGTCTTCCCTGTGAAAGTATCTTTGGGTTCAGATCTAAAATGCATGTTTGAGATAATTAGATGGGGGCTGAAGGATCAGTTTGTGAAAGGATTTAAAACTAGAGTGCATGGCTCTTCGTACTATCTAAAAATAGGATAGTGTGGATAGCATGCAGGAGTATGGAAAACTGTCATGGAATAAATTCAGGGGCAGGCAAGTGCAAGATCATCAGGGTTTTCATTCTATGAACAATTGATGGCAACTGAAAGTTTTAAGAAGGAGCATGACATGATCACACTCTATATTTAGATTTTTTCAATGTGTTTAGTTTTTTAGTCATATATTTTCCTGAATTTCTTTTTTAGTCTCTCACCTATATTTCATATATTATCTATATTTTGTAAGTGACAAAATGCATCACTTTTTACTTACCTTCCCTTGACCTTGTGATTTTCCTTTGAAGAACTGGTTATTTCCTACATTATTTACCCATATAAACTTTTATAGTACTCTGCAGTACTTTATTATATCATTTTATTTATTTACATGTGTGGACATTTTCCATTCTAAAGTAAATGGCTGGAATTTAGGGCCCAGTCTTTAAAGTTCTCTATATCCTGTAGACACAGTATAAAGAATGAAAAATACCATACAAACTCTTTTGTGTTTGCTGAATAAATTAATAAATTATTTTACAATCTTTTCTTCTGTATTGATGATTTCAAAAATTTGAGTGAGGAAATGTTCATATGTAGTTTATATATTTGTCTTGTGCTAGGAAATGTTTGTTTAAAATAAACCGTTTCAATTATAAACAGAAGAAAGAATGCCTAAACAAATAAGATACAGAAACTTCAGGCATGTGTAGCAAGAAATCTGTAGTAATTTATGATAATATATTTTAAAATGACTGAAATAAAAAGATAAAAAACTCTTAGAAATAAAACATAATGATTTTAATATTTTGACACTGCACATATACTATGTAAGTCATTTGTGAGAGTATTTAAAGATACTGGGATAATATAAAATTGCAACTGTGATGTAGTAAAGTAACTTTCAGAATTTCTGGTAGAANTGGGATAATATAAAATTGCAACTGTGATGTAGTAAAGTAACTTTCAGAATTTCTGGTAGAATTGGGATTGCAGATTTGAAGTCATAAAGTGCAATTAATTGGAATTAATTATGTAGCTTTTTGTAAAAATCAATATGCTATTTAATAATCTTAGGATGAATACATTTTTAATGTAACTACTGCGTTAAGGTCAAAACTTAACTGAGGTATTTAACTGAAAATGTTGGAACATGTACCTGGACACATTTGGTGCAATATTGATCTTAATCCTTAATTAGACATTTTTATAACATAGCATAATTACATAACACTATATCTTTCTAATTTTATCAGGCCATATAATATCACTTTTTCTTTGCTTTCCCATTCTAAAACTAATTTTTGTAATCAGTCTTTAATGATCACATCTTGAAATATTAAGATATTTTT
>NW_007744373.1:8216-10062 GCF_000696425.1 Galeopterus variegatus
CCCTACCTCACAACATATACAAAAATCAGTTCAAAATGGTTGAAGACCTAAATGTAAGACCTGGTACCATAAAACTCCTGTAAGAAAACATAGAGAAAATCCTCTTTGACATTGGTCTTGTCAGTGATTCCTTAAGTATGACACCAAAAGGAGAGGAAAAAAAAGCAAAAATAAACAAGTGGGATTAAATCAAGCTAAAAAGCTTTTGCACAGCAAAGAAAAAGTCAAAAGAGTGAAATGGCATTCTATGGAATGGAAGAAAATATTTGCAAATAATACATTTTATTAGGGGTTAATATCAAAAGCATACAAGGAGCTCATACAACTCAGTAGCAAAAAAGAAAAGAAAAAATAACCAAATTTTAAAAAATGGCCAAAGAACTTAAATAGATATTTCTCTAAAGAAGACATACAAATGGCCAACTGTTACATGAAAATATGTTCAACATCCTAGTCATCAGGGAAATGCAAATTAAAACCACAGTGACATAGCACCTCACACCCATCAGGATTCATTAAAAAAAAAAAAAAAAGATAAAAGTGTTGGAGGAAAGGATGTGGAGAAAAGGAAACCCTGGTACATACACTGTTGATGGAAATGTAAATTGGTACAGATATTATGAAAACCAGTATGGAGGCTACACAAAAATTAAATATGGTACAGTAATCTCACTTCTGAGTATACAGTATACTTCAAAACATTTGTGGAAAAAATAGGTAAACTTCTTGAAGAACCCTTATATCCAAAGGAAATGAAATCAGTATATCAAAGAGATATCTGCACTCCCATATTTATTGCAGCATTATTCATAACAGCTGAGATATGGAAACAACATCATGTCTTTCAGTAGATAAGTGGATAAAGAAAATGTGGTATATACATACAATAAAGTACTATTCAACCTTAAAAACGAAGGAAAGCCCACCATCTGTGACAACATGGATGGACCTAGAGGGCATTATGCTAAGTTAAACATCCAACACAGGAAGACAAATACTGTATGATCTCACTTACATATGGAACCTAAAATGAAGACTCATAGAAGCAGAGAGTGGGAGTTCAGCAGGGGAGGGGAGAAGTCATAACTAAAGGGTACAAAGTTTCCAGATATGCAAGGTGAATAAGTTCCGGATGGACAGAGTGCCTGTAGCTAGCAATATTATGTTGTGTATTAAAAATTTGCTAAGAGGATATATCTTATGTTGTGTTCTTATCACATATCCATAAAAATAACAGTAATAATAATACAGGAGCAGGAGAATGGTAAAGGTTTTCACACATGTTACAAACCAGGAAGCACTGTTTGAGGTGACACTTTAAAATACAATAATACTTATCTACCCCACATTATAACTGAAAGTTTACCTTAGGAATACTAGTTTTCTCATTTTGAAACATCAGTTTATTAGGAATAATTAAACAGAGACTTCAAATTCATTTTCTTAAGAATTGACTTCCCTTAAAACTGATGTGAACTTTATGAAGGTAGAAATACATAATAATATAAAATATGTTCATTACCTTTGTTATAATAAATGTGGTTAACAGTTCTATCATTAAAAAAGAGCAAGAGCAATAGATTAGCATATTTTAAGAACCTTAGAATCTATTTACTTTTCATATTTTGTATTAAAAAACATATAAAAAGTGCTTCATTTGTTCCATGGTACAATTCTACATAAATTATCTATATGCAAACTCTATTGGGGAGCTTTAATTAATATTTACATTTGATTGAGGAGAAAACTAAAAGAGGGAGGTTAAGTAGCAATGCCTGATAGTACTTTTGAATAAATGGAGATTCTTAATTATGCTTTTTCAAAATGAAACTTGGTTTTAATCAAA
>NW_007744373.1:10539-13233 GCF_000696425.1 Galeopterus variegatus
AAAAAAAAAAAAAAAAAAAAACAATAACCACATTTGGATTAATACAGTTTTCTACATAATTTTAATTTTAAATTACATGTAATAATTATACATTTTATTAGGTGCAGAGTAATATTTGGATACATATATACACTGATTACCAAATAAGGATAACTAGCATAAGCATCATCACAAACATTTATCTTTTATTTGTGATGAGAACATTTGAACTCCTCTTTTCTAGCCATTTGAAAATACACGATAAATTACTGTTAATACAGACACCTAGCAGTACTATATACTGCTAGCATCTATGCTTCCTATCTAGTTGTAATTCTGTATTCATTAACCAACTCCTCCCTATCCCCCTTACCCCTATCCTTCTCAGCCTTTAGTAATCACAATTCTACTTTTCACTTCTATGAGCTCTCATTTTTTTCACTTCCATGTATGAGTGAGAATATGTAGTATTTATTTTTCTCTGTCTTACTTATTTCCCTTAACATAATGTCTTCCAAGCTCATCCATGTTGCCACAAATGACATGATTTCATTCTTTTTTTATGGCTGAGTTGTACTCCATTGTGTATGTATGCCAAATTTTGTTTATTCATTGATCTGCTGATGAACACATGTTGATTCCAGATCTTGGCTCTTGCAAATAGTGTTTCAATAAAGCCTGGAGTACAGGTATCTCTATGGCATTCTGATTTCCTTTCCTTTCCTTTGGAGAAATACCCAGTAGTGAGATTGCTGGATCATAAGGAAGTTCTATTTTTAGTTTTTTTGAGGAAGCTCCATACTGTTTTCCTTAAACGCTGTACTAATTTATATCACCACCAACAGTGGGAGTTTCCTTTCTTCTGCATGTTCACCAGCATTTGTTACTTTTGATCTATTTTTTTTTTTTTTTGGTAATTCATTCTAACTGAAGTGAGATGATATCTCATTGTTTTTGGTTTGCATTTCCCTGATTATCAGTGATATTGGTCATCTGTATGTATTCTTTTGAGAAATGTCTATTCAGGTCATTTGCCCATTTTTTAATCAGATTGTTTGTTTTTTGCTATTGAGTTCCTTGTATATACTGGATATTAATCCCTTGTGAGATGAATAGTTTGCTAATATTTTATCACTTTCTGCATTTTGCTGGTTTCCTCTTTACTTTATTGATTGTTATTATTGTTGGTTTTTTTGGCTGTGCAGAAGCTTTTTAGTTTGATGTAGTCCCATAGTCCCATTTTTCTATTTTTGCTTTTGTTGTCTATGCTTTAGAAGACTCTCCATAAAATTTTTGCCCAGACCTATCCCTTAAAGAATTTTCTGCATGTTTTCTTCTAGTAACATTACAGTTTCAAGGCTTATACTTAAGTCTTTAATTTTGAGTTGATTTTTTTTTTTTATATGCTGAGAGATAGGGGTCTAGCATATAGATAACCAGTTTTCCCAACAACATTTATTGAAGAAGCTGTCCTTTCCTCCATATATGTTCTTGGCAACTTTGTCAAAATCAGTTGGCTGTAGATATGTGGATTTATTACTGAGTTCTCTATTCTGGTTCACATATCCATGTGTCTGTTTTTGTGCCAGTTCCATGCTGTTTTGGTTACTATAACTTTGTAGTATATTTCCAAATCTGGTAATGTGAAACTTCCAGCTTTGCCCTTTTTGCTGAGAATTGCTTATGTTATGTGGAGTCTTTTGTGGTTTGATATGAATATTTGGATTTTTTAAATATTTCTGTAAAGAATGTCATTGGTATTGATAGGAATTTTATTGAATTTGTAGATTGCTTTGAGTAGTAGGGTCATTTTGCGCATATTCTTCCAATCCATGAACATGAGAAGTCTTTCCACTTTTTTTGTGTCCTGTTTAATTTCCTTTATTAATGTTTCATAGTTTTTATTATAGAGATCTTTCATCTCCTTGATTAAATTTATACCTGTGTATTTTATTTTTTGTAACTACTGTAAATGAAGTTGATTTCTTGATTTCTTTTTCAGCCAGTTTGTTATTGGTGTATAGAAAATCTACTGTTTTTCGTATGTTGATTTTGTATCCTGCAACTTTACTAAATGTGTTTATCAGGGATAAGATTTTTTTTGGTAGAGATTTTAGGATTTTTCTATATATAAGATCATGTCATCCGCCAACAGGGAAAGTTTGACTTTATATTTTCCAATTTGGATGCCCTTTATTTTTTTTCTTGCCTAATTTCTTTGGCTAGAACTTCCAGTAATATGTTGAATAAGAATAGTGAAAGTGGACATCCTTGTCTTGTTCCTGATTTTAGAGGAAAAGCTTCCAACTTTTCCCTATGCATGATGTTGATTGTGAGTTTGTTATATATGGACTTTATAATATTGAGATGCATGCCTTCTGAATTAATTGAGAGTTTTTGTTATTAAGGGATACTGAATTTTATCAATGTTTTTCTTCATCTATTTAGATAATTGTATAATTTGTCTTTATTCAATTGATGTGATGTATCACATTTATTGATTTGTGTATGTTGAAATTTTATCACTGGGAGAAATTCCACTTGATCATATGTATAATCTTTTCGATATGTTGTTGAATTTTGTTTACTAGAATTTTTTTTATTTACTTATTTTGTATTTATTTATTTTTTTTTAAATTTACTTTTTATTATTATTATTATTTTTTATTTTGTCAATATACAATGTAGTTGATTATTGTGTCCCATCACCGAAAC
>NW_007744373.1:15992-16788 GCF_000696425.1 Galeopterus variegatus
GGAAGCACTGTTTGAGGTGACACTTTAAAATACAATAATACTTATCTACCCCACATTATAAATGAAAGTTTACCTTAGGAATACTAGTTTTCTCATTTTGAAACATCAGTTTATTAGGAATAATTAAACAGAGACTTCAAATTTGTTTTCTTAAGAATTGACTTCCCTTAAAACTGATGTGAACTTTATGAAGGTAGAAATACATAATAATATAAAATATGTTCATTACCTTTGTTATAATAAATGTGGTTAACAGTTCTATCATTAAAAAAGAGCAAGAGCAATAGATTATGTAATAGCATATGTTAAGAACCTTAGAATCTATTTACTTTTCATATTTTGTATTAAAAAACATATAAAAAGGCTTCATTTGTTCCATGGTACAATTCTACATAAATTATCTATATGCAAACTCTATTGGGGAGCTTTAATTAATATTCACATTTGATTGAGGAGAAAACTAAAAGAGGGAGGTTAAGTAGCAATGCCTGATAGTAGTTTTGAATAAATGGAGATTCTTAATTATGCTTTTTCAAAATGAAACTTGGTTTTAATCAAATTTGTTTTTTGGAAAAAAGCTGATTGTTTTATCAATTACACAGTCCAAAAAAAAAAAAAAACAATAACCACATTTGGATTAATACAGTTTTCTAAATAGTTTTAATTTTAAATTACATGTAATAATTATACATTTTATTAGGTACAGAGTAATATTTGGATACATATATACACTGTCTGATTACCAAATAAGGATAACTAGCATAAGCATCATCACAAACATTTATCTTTTATTTGT
>NW_007744373.1:17093-17595 GCF_000696425.1 Galeopterus variegatus
ATTGTTATTGGTCTGTTCAGATTTTCTATATCTTCTTGGTTTAGTTTTGGAAGCTTGTGTGTGTCCAGAAATTGATCCATTTCCTCCAGATTTTCGAACTTGTTGGCGTAAAGCTGTTTATAGTAGTCTCGGATGATTCCTTGTATTTCAGTTGGGTCAGTTGTAATATCACCTTTTTCATTTCTAATTTTTGTTATTTGAATCTTCTCTCTTCTTTTTTTTGTTAGCCGTGCTAGTGGTTTGTCGATTTTATTTATGTTTTCAAAAAACCAACTTTTTGATTCGTTGATCTTTTGTATTTTTGGGGGGGTTTGAATTTCGTTAAGTTCTGCTCTGATCTTGATGATTTCTTTCCTTCTGCTAACTTTAGGTTTGGATTGTTCTTGTTTTTCTAGTTCTTTAAGGTATATTATTAGATTGTTCACTTGCCATCTTTCCATGTTTCTGAGGTAAGCATTTAATGGAATAAATTTCCCCCTTAGTACTGCTTTTGCTGTATCCC
>NW_007744374.1:0-16786 GCF_000696425.1 Galeopterus variegatus
TTTTTTTTTTTTTTTTTGGTGGTTGGCAGGTATGGGGGATCTGAACCCTTGGCCTTGGTGTTATCAGCACCACACTCTAATCAACAAATTTACTTTTCATGTATGTTTATATGAATGTATGTATATATATAATCAGTATGTGTTATACTTCTTAATAAAAACATTAAAAACAAATAATATAGAAGAGAGAGGCTGAGAGGAGCTGCCTACCTTTTTCTGGGCAGGAGGGGTCTCAGTAGTCTGGCATCTCCCTGGGGGTCCTGGGAATGGAGGGGCTGAATCCTGGTGCTGGGCTTAGCCCCCAGCTCTCTTCATGGTCCCACATACACCTGCCCAGTTCTGACTCACCATGCTGGTCACCTCCCTGTCTCCTACTGTTAGGTTTCAGGTGGCCCTGCATGAATGCCTCTCCTCCCAGCCTCTGTGCAGACAAGCCCCAAAAGGCCACTTTCTCCCAGACAGCTCAGAAACCCAGGCTGCATGAAGCCTCCTCCCTACAGTTTCTGCCTTGCTGTCTGGCTCTGGCTGTGCTTCTTCTTGGCCAGAACATTCATTCAGTTGTTGGTTGGTTGGTTGATCGATTGATTGATTCATTTATTCCTTTAACAAATCTTTTTTGAGTACAAATCATGTACCAGACACTTTGCTAGGCACACAGGATACAATGGTGAACAGTCCTGCCTTCATGGAGCTTACAGTCTGGCAGGAGAGAGAGACATTGATTGGATAACCCCTCAAACGATGAAAAATTGCAACAAGTGCTGCAAAGGAAGGGCACAGACTTAGAGGGTTGCTCAGGGAAATGCGATGTGTCTGCGCAGAAGTGACATGTGGCCTTAGATCTGAGGTTGGAGAAAGAGTTAATTGAAGAGTTAAGTGCGGATGGAAGAGCATTCTAGGCAGAGGGAACAGCATATGCAGAGACCTCATGGTGGGGACAGCATGAGAGTACTGAGCATCAGTGACAGAAAAAAAAAATTCACCGGAGTGGCTGGAGCAGTGAGGCTGATTGGCTAGGGAAGAGTTTCTTGACTTGGGACCACATCCCTGAGATGCAAGATTTAACCCCCTGCCAAGGACTGGGGATGGTGCCAGCTTGCTACTAAGGATGGATTCTAGAGCAGAAAAAGAGAGAAGGCTCACACTAAGTGAGGCTGAAACATCAGAGTTGCTGTGGCAGAGAGTGGAGGAAGGAAATAAAAGGCTCTGGGAAGGGGGCATGCTGGAGTGGATATACTGTGTATGCTGGAAGATCATCCAGATATTTATGTTCTTGGGGAAGGACCAGAGAACACACCATTTACACATCAAGGGCAAAAGGAATGGGCTGGTGAGAGGGGCACTGACCCCCTAAACATTCAGGGGAGGCTCTCCTCTCCAGGCCAGGCTGATGGTAGGAGAAGCCATTGGAGAACCAGTCTTGGTGACAGCACTGGGGGTATGGGACTCAGTCCGTGGAGGCCAGTGGTGTCACTTGACTGAGAGAAACTGGGAGGACGTGATCACTGTAATGGGCACAGGGTTGCAGCCAAGAGGGCATAATGTATAGAGAGCTAGGAAAATGGTTCATAGAATATATGTTCCTATGGGCAAAATAAGTAAGCGGCCAATCCAGACACTACTGAACTTGTACCATTAGGAGAAGCCAAGCATGGATGACCGAGAGACTAGGCAGTTAGGATCCTTCATCCAGTTTCTGGACCTGGAAGCACAGGAGGAGAATGAATGGGTTTCCATGAAAAGGAACCTACAGCACCGAACAGAATTAACAGGAATGATTTCCCCAGCCCTTCTCCAAAGGGACTTACAGCCATCTACTTGGAGAACCGTATTCTGGGGAAAGGGGAATACCCTGGCATGTGAGGACTATTGGAGACAGAGCCTGAGTTGACACTGACACCCAGGAACCCGAAGCATCACTGTGGTCCCCTGCTAGAGTGATGTGTGGTCGTTCTTTGAAACTTCTCCCTTCAAGAGATGGGGTTTAATTGCCCTCCCTTTGAGTGTGGGCTGGATTTAGTGACTCACTTCTAATGAATAGATTATGGCAGAAAGGAAGGTGTGTCACTTCCAAGGCCAGATGAGGGGCTGGCAAACTTCTTCTGAAAAGGACCAGAGGGTAAATGTTCTCCACTAGGCCATATGGTCTCTGTCGCGATTACTCAGCTGTGCCATTGTTGTGTGAAAGCAGCCACAGACAATAGGTAAAGGAACAGGTGTGACCAGATTTGGCCTGAGTTGGGCCGGATTTGGCCAGTGCGCTGTAGTTTGCAGACTCCTGGACTAACTCATAAAAGGTTTTGTGACTTCCTCTTTGCTCTCTCAGGTATCGCTCTCCTAAGGAGAGGTCCACATGGGTAGGCCTAGGACCCAAGGCCTCCTGCCAACAGTCACATGCCTAAGCCATCTAGGGGATGGAACCTTCATCAGGCCTTCAGATGGCAGCAGCCCTGCCAGCACTTGACTGCAACCTGATGAGAGACTCTAAGCCAGAACCAGCCAGCTAAGCCATTCTCAAATTTCTGACCCAAGAAATTATAAGAGAGTAAATGGTTATTGTTTTCGGCTTCTAAGTTTTGGGGTAATTTGTTACACAGCAATAGATAACATACGGGAGGCAAGTGGGGGCCAGGTAATACAGTGTCCTCGCGAAGGTCTGGCTTAAAGTGGTTTAAAATTTATTGCATACACCCAGTGGTCATTTCCTCGATCCCCAAATGTATAACTGGGGCTGACATACTTAGAGTGAGTGCAGCCCACACATTGGGTTCTTGGCCTGTGGGGTAGGGCTATCAGAGGGGGAGAGGCCAAGTGGAAATCTCTGAAACTGCCCCTCATCACCAGCCCCCAGCCAAGAGTGTAAACCATAAACAATATTTCATTCTGGAGGGGTGGGATGGCCATTAGTGCCATCCTTAAGCATCTAAAGGATGCAGGCACAGGGTCCCCACCACATATCCATGTAATTCATGAGTCTGGTCTTTGTAGAAACCAGAAAGAACCTGGAGGATGGAGGCAGACCGCCACACACTTGACCAAGTAGGAGCTGCAATCATAGCTGCCATGTTAGATGTGATGTCTTCGCTAAAGAAGATCAACACAGCCTTGGTACTTACTATACCAACATAGATTTGGTGATGCATTCTTCTTTTCTACTCCGGTAAGAGAAGAGGATCATGAAACAGTTCATATTCATATGAGCTGGGCAGTAACATAATTTGCAGCTTTGCTCCAGGGTTATGTTAAATCTCCTACCCTCTGTCATATCATAGTTTGAAGCCAGGTAAGACCTCTCACCCTGACAGACTGACTGACAGGGACAGACCATGGTGGGCTTCCTTTTTCCCTCTGCTCACACCTGTCCCAGCATAGGCCTTCATTGCCACTCACTGGTCAGCTTTGGGGTTTCCCTGCCATGAGTTGCTCCCTGCTCTGACCACCCAGGACACAGCTGCAACTCTGATTGGGGCACTCTCCTGCTCAAACACCTCCCATGGCTCCCCACTCCCGCTGAGTCAAGTCTAAACTCTTCAAGGTCTGTTGTTATGGGAAATCCAGCTACATCTCCAGCCTGAGAATCCAGGATTCCTCTTCTAAAACTCTTTCCTTTCTGGCTGTTCCCCAAACCTACTTTCATTTCCTCTCCCTCTGGGCTTTTTCTGACACTGTTCCCTCTTTCTGGAACAAGTCTCTTCCTTCCAGAAAATCTAAACTCTAGCCATCTTTAAAGGTCCAGCTCTATGCCTCTTCCTCTAAGCAGCTTTTCCAGATTTTCCAAGGTGGAAGTGATCATTTTGTCACATATATCTCACATGACACCTCCTACTTCCTATCTTGTTCCGTTGCTGTTTATGGACAGGACTCACTTCCAACATAGAAGTCATCTCCTGTTGGCAGGAGCCATGTCCAGCTCACTTTTAGATTCCTAGCACCTCACACAGTGAGTTAACATAGTGTTAACAAATATTTTGCAAATGAGTAAAATACCTGCTATAGTTCCTGCATGTTGAACTTCAGTAGCTCTAGGGGCAGGAGTCTAAGGATAGAGCAGAAAGCATCTTCTGACCCTGGGGCTTGATTTTATTCCCCAGTGGTTGGTGCAGGGCCACAGATGGAGATTTCTCCATGGGCCCTCACCTTCTGGGCCATTTGTGGTTCACTGTGCGCTCCCTGAAACTGCACAATACAGAGTCAGTCTGAAATGTTGCAAAGTTTGTCTTAAAGAATTAATAAACTCTAAACAATGTATTTCGTGTTTATAAAAATATTACATACAAGGTTTAAAGAATAATAAAGTGATTATCCATGTGCCTACCACCCAGCTTAAGGACAAGAACGTTGCCAACATTATGAGTGATGCCCCCTCCCTTGCATGTCCCCATAAGGTCACTGTTTCAAGTGTGCCTGACACCAGGAGCAGGCACAAAGGTACAATTTAACAGTGCTCAGGGAGGGTATGAGACCCTTAAACAAAGTTTTAGTGACAGTTCTGCAGAGAGCTGTCTTCTGATTGGAAACTATACGAAACAGATCAGGTGTGCTGCAGTCATTACAGCACCAAATGGCACCGGTGGCATAGGGGAGGCGATTGGTGCTTGGGATTCTAATAGGACCTTTTCTTCTGATAGGTCCCTCTGGGTCCCTGCCAGATGGCCCTGCACCACTGCTCGGAAATCTCTGCAGCTCACGTTTCTGTCCCTAGATGGCACCACTGGACTGTGCCTCTTCCCAACTGCTCAGGATATTTTGGGGAGAAGAGGCATTTTGTATTTTGGAGATGGTAGAAGAGGAAAATGCTTTAAATTGAGAAGTAAATCTCTGGCCCAAACTTAAAACAGGCAGAGTTCGTTGCCTGCTCCTCTGAGCATGGCTGCAGAGCTGGGATTCTGGCTTACCATTAGTGTCTGTGTGACTTTGGGCAGATTGCATTTGTGAAGTGGAGAATAGCAGAGCCCAACTTAGAGGGATTTGGGGATAATTAAATGGTTTGTTTCATGTAAAGTGCTGTAGCCATCATGCTTCCTGAGATTGTGAGAGAGACAGCAAGGTCTGGGAAGGGTTGGAAAGCCCCAAGGAGATCAGAAGGAGAAGTTTCCCTGATCAAGAGAGGGAGAGAAGGTGAGAGGCAGCTCCAGGCACTTACCCTCCCTGTCAATATCTAGGAAGGGACGAGCTTGAGTGTGGGTGTCTGTGGAGGACCCTTGACCCTGGGTGGGCCTGTGGTCATCTTCTGGGGTGAAAGTTGCCATTTGTGGGCCCCTGATCTCCCATCACTCGCCTGCCCACACTGTCCTCTTCTAATGTCCCCTGTCTTACTTTGTTGAGTGGCTCCTCCGCTCACCTGGTCACCCAAACCAGACGCTTGGACATCACCATGATGCCTCTATTCCCCATCCCACCTCCAGCCCAACAGTTTTCCTAGGAGGCAGAAGTAATTTCAGGGAAGTGTTAGAGCTGGCCTCCCAGTGCTGCCCTTGTGGCCCCAGCTCGTCTCGGTGTGGCAGCAGCAGGGTCCTGAGGAACCCTTAACCAGATCATGTCACCGTGCTCACGTGCCCCTAGTGTCTTCCTGTCTCCTTCAGAGTAAAGCTGGGGCCTGACGTGGTCTGCCAGGCCCCCGTGACCCTGCCTGCCCTCACCTCATGGACACCAGCCCCCTCTCTGTCATTGCTCCCCTCTGGTCACCCCACTCTTCCTCCCATGTCCCAGGCACACTCCACCCCAGGGCCTTTGCCCTGGCTGCTTTCCTCCGTGTGTGGCTGGATCCTCCCTCTCCTTCAGGTCCTCACTAAAGATTACTTTTTAATGAAACCTTCCTAACCACCCTATTAAAATTTATAATCCCTCCTCCTTGTCGCTCCATTCCCCTTTCCTGTTTTACTTGTCTCCATGGCAATTGCCATCTAACATACTATGTTTAAGACTGGCTACCTAATTTGCAGGCTTAATGCAAAGTAAACAGGTGGAGCCCCTTGTTCAAAAATAATTAAGAACTCGAAGGCAGTGACAGCAGAACGTTAAGCCAGATGCAGGGCCCCATGTGGCTGCGTGGCTGTGCACCCATGCAGCAGCCCTGAAAATATGTTCCTCGAAAAGTGGGCTTTTTTTTTTTTTTTTTTGTAAAAAGATGACTGGTAAGGGGATCTTAACTCTTGACTTGGTGTTGTCAGCACCACGCTCTCCCAAGTGAACCACGGGCCGGCCCTGAGAAGTGGGCTCTTTGGCTGGCCCACAGTAGTATCTGAGTATCTGCAGCACCTAGAATGTAATAGGTACTCAATAAATGTCTGTTACATGAATGAATAAAAAGTGTCACATCAAGTATCGGCACAGAGAAGGACACCTCATCCAGCCCAGGGGTATAGGGGCACCTCACTGAGGAGGCATGCTGGAGCCAGGTCTGGAGAGGTGGGTGCGGGGCTGGAGGGAAGCCGGTGGGGCACAGGCAGCCCGTTGGAATAACATGTACGAGCATAGGGGTAGGAGAGTGCGACCCCCGGACCCTGCTGCTGCTGGGTGGAGGCAGCCGGGTGGAACCAGGCAGGAGCCAGCTCACCAGGGCCTTGTACACTACGCCAGGCACTACTCTGAGTGGTTGCAGGCTACCTGCGTGACTCTGGCCAGGTTACTTAACCTCTCTGACCTTCAGTCTCCTCCTCAGTCTTCTTTGTTATAGGAATAATATAGGGTATAGTACAGTATATGGTGTAAACTATACAGTATAGCAGAGGGTACAGTAGTAACAGTATATGCAGCTTTTGGTGTCCGGGCTAGTGGAATGACATGGAGGTCTGTGCACTGGGTGTCTGGGGAGAGAGGGGAGGGAGGTAGTGGATGGAGAGGGCTCAGTCATCCTTGCTGGCCCAAAGGCTGCTGTGGGGCCCCTTAAGGAAGAGAAGTTAAGGGGATTGGAACCAGAGGATGAGGGAGGCTTGTTTTTGAAGGTCTCTAAGATCGTGGCCCTAAACAGTGTGGCCTCAAGGTCTGGGGGGCGTGGTGCTTAGCAAAAAAAGAGTTGCCCCCTATTCCTCCTCCTTGGCACCCTGCCACAGACCAAGGGGTCTTCAGCCACCTTCCCAGACCTTTGGTCTCACCATCCACCCCGGAGCCAGAAACCTGGGAGTCGCACTGGATTCTGCTTTCTCCTCCAGTTCCCTGCCCAGTCCATCACCAAGTCCAAGGCTGAAATCCACACTCCAGCCACACCATCTGCCTCTGGCTCCCTGCTGCCCCTGTCTCTCTGTGTTTTGCCCAGGCCTGCCTTCCTCTCCTCTTCCCTGGCTCACCCCCTCTAATGGCCCTGGGTGCTCAATAAGGTCAAGAAATGGTGGGTGGGCAGAGTCTTGGGACATGGAGGACTCCCCTTCCTGGCCTGAGGCCTGGATTGGGTTCCCCTCTCCTGTCTGTCCCACACTCGTCAGCTGGGGGCGCTCCTGCCCCATGGAATCCCTGTACACTGGCTCCAAGTGGGGGCTGGGCCTCTGGAGCCTCTCCTGGAAGCTGGGCTGGCCCAGCCCGCCTGGCAGGTCTGGGTGTGGGAGGTAGAAGCCAGGAGAGGGGCAGGGATGTGGGTTTCCAAGGGGCATGTCTGCGTCTGGGTGTGGGCCGTGGAATGAGGGGCTGCAGGAGCTGGGTGTCTGCACGCGATGTGGAGTGTGCATATGCGTGCGTGCGTGTGTGCGTGTGTTTGGGGGGAGGGGTACTGGTCAAGGTACGGGTTATGTGGAGGTGTCCTGAGGTCCTGGCTGCCCACTGAGCCTGGAAACCCCCTGGCAGGGCTATAGGGACTTAGGTGAAAGGTTGGGTCTGGCCCTACCCACCCCTCCAGACTTCTCCCCAAGGAACCCCACCTCTTCACTCACTTGGGGCAGGTCTTCAGCCTCCTTGGGAGAGTGGCCTTTGGGGTCTAATTCCCACTCTGTCACTTGGTCCCTCACTTGCCACTTGGTCTAGCAAGGTCCATTGTTGTAGCCTCAGTGTCCTTGTGTAAAATGGTGACAACACCAGTGTCACAGGACTGTCATGAGGACTGTAGCTAGGTGTGGGAAGCACATAGTCCCTGGCCTCCACACATGGCAGGAGGGATGGAGGTGTCAGATAGAGACCACTGAGAAGTCACAGCCTCCTCCCCTGAGTCTCGTGCCAGGGAGTGAGAGTTGTGCCCAGAGCGGCTGTGCCCTCAGGAAGCTGGAGGCCTGGAGGATGGCGAAGACCCACCACAAAGCTGCAGGCCAGGGAGGGGAAAGCGCCATCAGAGCACAGAGCGTCCTGCTGGGCTTCGGAGAAGGGGAACTCTCTTCGGTGGAGGAGGGAACCAGCAATGGCCTCTTGGAGGAGGAGGGGGCTTCAGTTGAGCTGGTGCTTGAAGCCAAGACAGGATTTTGGCAGTGAAGGGGAGGGTGCCCTAGGCTGTGGGGCAGCCTGGCAAAGACACGAAGGAAGCCACAGGGCCTCTATGGACAGCACCATGGCTCCACTGTGGCTGGTGGAGTGTCAGGCCACCAGGGTGAGGGGAGGGTTGGCAGGTTATGGGGGCCTTGGTGGCTAGTGAGGGGTCTAGTGAGTGATTCCACAGGCAGCAGGCAACCATGGGAAGTGTTTGAGGGGGCAGTGTGTCAGGTCGAGCTGAGCTTCTGGAAGATTCTGCGCAGCTGTGGGCCACTGGAACAGGGAGAGCTGGATCCCTCTGCTCAGTGCAGGGCTGCAGTGGGGGGCAGGCCCAGAGCCAGGGAGACCAGCTGGGGTGGGGGGACGGGGCTAAGTGGTCCTCTGGGGAGAGGTGCCGGGGCCTGGGCCCAGATGGAAACTGGAGGGATGGAGAGTTCCCTGGGAGGAAAACTCCTTTCTCTTCTTAGACTGCATTGTGAGGAATCAAGGTTAGATGACTGGAAGAACTTCCTGGGTCTGGGTCTGGGGATGCAGTGGCCCAGAAGTCTGGCCCTTACCTCTCCCTCAGTCCCCTGCCTCTCCCTAGCCCCCACTGGCCCCAGACACCCCTTTACCCCTATCTGGGCTTCTGGGATGAGTCCTGGCCTGGCTGAAGCCTGGGGTGGGGCAAGGGAATGTCCCAACCCCACAATATGTGACACGTTGCGACCTCTCTGTGTCTTCCTTGCCAATTATGGTGGGGGGTGTGGGGCCACAGCTCCTGGCTCTCCTGCTGCGTGGGCTGGGGCTCCTGACAGGACAGTGGCAGGCCAGGAAAGGGTCCCCCAGGGTTGCCCTGCCTGTGAAGGGCTGAGAGGTGAGAAGGCCGTGCAGGCCTGGTGAGTTTGGGGAACTTGGGCCTGCCTGAGAAAGGTTCTGAGAAGTTTGTGGCAGGAACTGCGGCACTAGGGTCTCAGCTGGAGCTGAGGGAGAGGTTGTTTCAGCTAGCCTTGGTGGCTGCCGTGGAAACAGAGGAGGGTGCTGAGCCTGGCCTGTGGCGTGTCTACCCCCAGTGTCAGGTCCTGGCTTGCTGGGAATGCAGCCTGAGGGGAAGAAGAGGGAGGCAGAGGCCAGCCAGCCCGCCCTGCGCCTTTTTCCCAGACGCTGCTGAGCAAGGGCCTCCAATTCAGCCTGCTGGGCCTTCAGAACAGGGCAGGGCTGGGTGCCCAGGCGAGGGCCAGGGGCTGGGTGCTGGGGCCCCCTGGGCATGAGGGCACTAGTTCCAAGGGCCTGGCTTTGATTCCCTCCCCAGAGGAGCGGGTACCCCAGCAGCTGGGGTTGTACTACAGTAGGTTCCTGAGCTGGGTAGGCTGAGTGGGCACCTGAGCTGCTCTGAGCTGCCTCCCCATCTCTGCTGGGGGCAGGCAGGCTGGGGCAGGCAAGCAAGCCCCAGTCTGGGCACAGGGGCTAGTTGTACTGGCAGAGGGTCTGTTGTTCTTACCTGGGGGCATATTATGTCCCTAGCCCCTGCCCGTCTATGTCGACTCTCAGCCTGGCATGTGGGAGTCTGACCTACTACTCTGGGTGCATGCCTGCCCCGACGCTTCCAGGTACAGCTTGACCCAGCAGAGGTTCCCAATTGTCAGACAGTGGATCCCGGGTGGGCGCAGTGTGGGCAGTTTGGGTAAAAGCGGGGTTTGTGGGGAGCTTGGGGTGTGGGGAGTTTAGGGTAGGGTCGGTGGTAAGGACAGAGGCAGGGTGTGGGGTGCTGCTGGGATGTGGAATAGAATTAGGGTTAGGAAGGGCCTGAGAAGGCAGGGTTTGGAGGAATGTTGTGGGTTTAGGGCAGAGGTAGGGCTGACATCAGAATTTGGGGCACAAGTGTGGTCTGAGAGTGGGTGAGGGTCAGAGTTGGGGTTTGGAATGGGGTTGGTCTAGGGCTGGGCTTTGAGGATGAGGCAGGGCTTGAGCATAGAGAAGCACCCATATTTGGAGTGAAATTGATTTAGGGTCGAGTTTGTGGTATGGTTCAGATTTGGAGTTAGGGTTCGGGTTAGTACAATGTCGTATTGGGGGATGGGTTCAGTCGGGGGATGGGTTCAGGGAGGAGGCTGAGGGGCAGGCACAGGTTAGCATTAGGCACAGTTTGGGGTTACTTTAGGTTGCGTCAGGGTTAGGGTTCCCATGTCAGGGGTAGGCACACTGGAGCCTGCTGAGAGTTTTTGAGGATCTGGTTGTCATGCCCTGTGGTGTCCCTGCTGGGTCTTTTTTCTCCCTTGTTACTGGGTTGCTCTCAGCTATGGCCTTGGTTGGAGACCCAGGTGGTGGCAGGACCCCTGTACCCTCAGAGTTGAGGATGGGACCTGAAGAGGTGGCACGCTGCACCTGATTCTCGGGCCCTCCAGGGCCTGGGTATCAGCTGAAGCAGGGCCCCACTTCACATTGGAATGGGCCTGGGGTCTGGGGCTCTTCCCTGCCAGTGAATGCAGGGCCCCCCACCCCCTAGCTGCCACCTGCCCTCCTGCCTTGGCCTCTTCTCTCACTCTGGGCCCTTGTATGGGGACATTGGCTCCTTCTCTGAGCTGCTGCTGCTGGTGGGGGCTCAACAGGGCATGCTCTGGCCCCTCTCTTGACAAACCGCAGTCCCAGGTCTAGGTGGGAAAACTGAGCCTGCTGCTCACCTGGCCTTAACCAGAGTGGTTCCCTGAAGGCCTGGCTCTCTCACCTGCCATGATTCCACACATTGGTAGGTCAGACTCAGTGGCCCAGGATCAGGGCTATATCCACGGTATGTCCCTGACCCAGACTGCCCCAGGCCTATGGCCCTGTCCCTTCTGCCTGCACTTACCTCCCTCTAAGTCTCGCTTCCCAAGGAAGCAGCCTCTTGGGCCTCAGGCCTGATGCCCCCTCCCAGGGCCTGGTGCTCTGCTGTCTGGGCTGAGCTGGAGCTGGGGCCCAGT
Organism: Galeopterus variegatus; assembly: GCF_000696425.1. Taxonomy (NCBI): domain Eukaryota; kingdom Metazoa; phylum Chordata; class Mammalia; order Dermoptera; family Cynocephalidae; genus Galeopterus; species Galeopterus variegatus. Next base: position 11,328 of record NW_007744374.1, read on the forward strand.
GGAGATCTTGTGGTTCTGGTCTGCGCCTGAGACCTCCAGGCTTCCCTGAGCCCAGCTCTTTGTGTCCCAGCCAGATGCACCCGGGCATTCCAGACCCCAACTCTCACCCTCACCGACTCTCAGACCATACTTGCACCCCAAATTCCAGTGTCACTGTGAGGGGCTGCCTCTGTTCTACCTCTGCAGGGAGGGCTGAGTGGGGGCTCGTGAGCCTCTGGGTGGGACCGGCTCAGAAGGGGTGGGGGCACCTGGCTGGGTGTGTTTGTGTGTGACTCAGGCTGGATGCCGAGGCTCTGAGCTGGTGGCTTTGTTCTCCCACTGGCCGGGTAGGGTACATGCTGCAGCCCTGAGTCACCAGGGTGTGACCGAGCCGCCTGGCGGCACACCAAACACACACAGAGGCTCACTCACACAGAGCTCCACACTGGGGCCCAGGACATGGTGGCCTGGGGGCAGAGGACCTCCCTGGTGTGGGTGGGCGCTGTTGTGGGTGGCTTTCCTTTAGTGGTACTATGAGCCGTTCCCAAGATGTTCCTTGGTGTCTAAGGACCCTGTGCCCCTGGAGCAAACTCCATTGTGGCCTTCCTCCTTCTCCTTCCTGGTCACTCCCTTGGAAGCAGGATGGGCTTTGGTTAGGGCCTGGAGGGGCTGGATTGGGGTTTGGCACCTGCAAGCACAGCCAGAGACCCTGAGGGGCACGGAGACCCTTCCCCAGCTGCCTGATAAAGGGAATTTGTAGGCTGCCATGTGCTATCTATCCAAATTGTTAACCCACTGGAACCTTAAAATAACTGACAGGAAGGTATATTGTTCCCAACTTGCAGATGAGGAAACGGGCTGTGGGAGGCTAACAGTTGTCCAAAGTCACACAACCAGGGAGTACCGAGCTGGGACACTCCTCATCAGGTGCTCACTGTGGCCTGGTCTGTGCCAGGTGTGGGGACATCGGTGATGATGGCCTGGTTCCTGCCCTCCCTCTACTTCATCCAGCTCATCACTAGGACCCCCTCACTCAAGTCAGGCAGGGGAACCTGACTTTCCCTTGGGGAATGATGTATGGGCAGCTGAGAAGCCCCCCCCCCCAACAGCCACTGGGCCTGGTCCTCAGCCCTTCCACCACCTCTGAGGGTAGAGACCGATGTGGACCTGCTGGACTCCCTGGAGGTGCCCCTAACCTGCTGTCTCTGGGCACGGGGCAGGAGACCCTGGGCCCTGAGGGGCAGTTCCCTCCTTGGGGAGCCAGGCCTCACTGCCCCCGGGACAGGACGGGAAGCGCGTGTTCCTTCATGACAACCGCCCCTTCTCCACAGGCGTGTGTGTGTGTGTGTGTGTGTGTGTGTGTGTGTGGCAGGGGGGAGGGGGGTCAGAGAGCCAGCATGGCGGTAAACTGGGGGTGAGGGGAAGCCATGCAGGTTAAGGGGACATGGCTCTAAACCGCCTGTGGACAGCCACTCCCACAGGCACCAGGAGGGGAATCCAGAGGTCTTGGCTCCCAGGCCAGGCGTGGGTCCTCTGAAGCCACCTCTAGGTTGGCTGGTGGTCTCTGATAGACCAGGGACTGCTATGGACGCTGCTGTCCCCAGAGAGGTGAGAGAAGGCCACTACTCTAAGGAGCTGGCCCCACCCTCTCCACCCACAACCCCACCAGTTCTTTGCCAGAAGCCGAGGGAGAGGAGAAAGAACCTTATTAGGTAACAAATGCCTTCTGCCAGGTGGGGAGAGGACAGGCCCGCCTTCCTGCCTCCAGGCCTGCCGCCCCGCCCAGGCAGAACTTCTGCGGCATCCCAGTCCTGGCGCTGAGCCCAGCAACCCCGCACCCTTCACCCCATGGAGCCCCTGTTGTCCTGCCCCAGACCCGGGTGGGGGCACCTGGCATGGGGGAGGCATGCTCCCAGGAGTCAGAAGCAGCGACTGGGGCTCAGGAGAGTCAGTGTGGTGGCTACACGACCTTGGCTAGGTGACCCCCTCTTTCTGAGCTTCAGCTTTTTCTTCTGTACAACAATGGGGGTGGGCTAGGAGCCATGAATTCTCCCCCGAGGATCCTCTGCTCCACGGGGTGTCCCCAAGCCATACCAGCCACACCCAGGCGCAGCCCTTGTCCCGCTTCCCCCAAGCCCAGGAGCTTGCCTCCCTGCTGGGGTTCCCTCGGCAAGGGCCCTCCCTCTCTGTTCCAAGGGGAGCGGGGGTTCCATGGCAGGTCAGTTCTCCAGGCAGGTGGCCTGCTGGGCTTGGCTATTTCCCAGCAGTGGGGGCTTGGCAGAGACAGAGCCTGAGGAAGCAGGTACTGCCTCCTTAGACCTGTTTCTCTGCCCGGAGTGCCTCATTTTCCAGCTGTCAGCTAGTCCTGCCTTGAGAAGCTGACCTTCTCCAAAGCCCCCAGCTCACCCCTGGCCATGATCTCCCAGCTCTTGGGTGCAACGTGCTTTACGACTTCTAATGCCACTTTCGTGTGTGTGCTGGAATTTTGTCTTGGAGATGAAAGCACTAACTCCACATTTCCAAAGTGTGTTTCAAGCATCATCTAATTTGACCCTCGCAACAGCCCCTCTACCAGGACACTCTGGCAAGCAAATTTAACAGAGGGGTTTCACAGTCTGGTAGGGCAGAGCTGGGCCTGGAGGCAGCCCATTCTGTGCCCTGGACCCCTTGTTGGCACAGTGAGGGAAGGGAACACGTCTTCCTGATGGACCTAGAAATAAATATTGGAGCTGTAAGCATCCTTGAAATGTATGTAGTCCAGCCCCGCACTGTGGAGCCCAGGGCTGGGTCTATAGCCAAGGACTCCTGCCCCCTAGTCCTGCCCCCTTTCCTGGGCAGAGGCTGCATGCTCTCCCTGTTCCCTCTCTGTCTGGCCTACCCAGGGAAGGACAGGGTGGGAGGCAGGTACCTCCCCACCCCTCACACGGAGGAGCCCTGCCCCAGGCCTCTCCCTGCTGTCCTCCGTCCTGCGGAGCCTCCTGACCTGCCCACTCCCAGCACAGCGATTGCACAGAGGTTTTCCAGGGAGGCTGACAAAGCAGCTTCTGCTGTGTGAAGAAAATAAGGCCAAATACGTGAGAATGGCTGACGTGCAGAGCTGCCCTCTCCCATTCCCAGTCTCAGCTGTTTGGAGAAGCCCTTAGAGGCCTGCCCTCATCCTTTACCTTAGTGTAGAAAGGACCCCTCCTCCAAGGCCCTGGTTTCAACCCCTCCTGAAATCCTTGGGGCTCAGGGAATCCCCCAATCTCTTGCCAGTTTGGAATTCAGACAGTTCTTGCAGGAACTGTTGCCTGACTCTAGTCTGTCCTGCTGTGTTTCGAGCCCCCTCTCTTGCCCTGTTCTCTGGAGGGTGCAGACTGCCCAGTGCTCAGGCCACAGTCATTGGAGGTCAGGATTACAAGCACCCTGATTCTCTCTTCTTTGTCCCTGTCTGTGGGGTTTGGGGAAAACTGAAGCTCCGTTCTGAGTTCCCACTGGAGATGCCCTTCTCTACCCTCCTGCCGGGACTGCTGGCCTGCCCTGGCTTGCCACACCTTATGCACGCTCTCCTCTTTTGCAGCACTGCCTGCTGCCCCACTGCCTATTCTTGACTCTGCTTCTTAGCTGGTACTTGGCATCCTATGTCTCCTGATAGCCTGTGTCCCCAGTGCCTTGAACAGTGACTGACACTAGTTGTTGCTCAATATGTATTTGTTAAGGGCTTGAATAGTCCCCACAATGGGGCACTCACTACCTCATCATGGCAACAACCATTATGGAAAGCTGTAATTGTGAAAAAGGCCTTGCTGGTGCTGAACGGACACCTTCCATCAACCTCCATCCTGGGGAAGCACACAAGTGGGCCTACACCTTCTTCCCAGGCCAGCAACCCTTCAAGTACATGCTGAGAACCATGGTCAGCTGACTCTTCCTGACTTTCCAAATGGGAAACTCCGAGTAGGCCCTGTAGGTCCATCCCACGGAGACCTCTGGTTCATGCTACTCTAAATGGGGACATCTGAACACGTGCAACTCAGACTACCTTTTTCTCTTGGTCTGTAGTTTTTGTTCTAGGCCCTGGAGGGGGTTAGAGAGAAGAGGAGACTGCAGGTTCTGTTCACAGATCACCACCCACCTCCATGTCACTGACATAGCTTCTTTCGGCCTGGACCAGGATTCATTAGAAGGTTCTAGAAGCCAGGAGAGCCATGGCACAAGAAGCAGAGGGTGTGGTTTCTCCTAGGGCCTGGGCTCAGCAGATGACTGAGAGTAGGGTTACAGTCTGTGAACAACTGTTAGTTCATGCATTTAGTGAGCACTTACTGTATACTGTGTCCCTGGGAGAGCACATTGTGAAGGGAACAAGCCCAGGCCCACTCTGAGTCCCAGACAAACAGGTCTGACATGGGTCTTAGAAACGGCCTCTTCCAAACAACTCAGAAACCTAGGGCGCAGAGAGGGACACGTGCTGCCCTGGGTCACACAGCAGTACATGGTGGCCAGGACTAGAGTCCATGCTCCTTCTCCAGCATCTGCTGCCAAAGGAACTGCCTGAGCACTGGACACAATGGTGGGGAAGGGGAGCTCCGGCTGGGGAACCACAGAGAGTGCCCGACATTCTGAAGCACAACCGCCAGCGGCAGGCAGGCCCAGAAAAGAAACCCACGGAAGTCCAGTCCCAGGAACGTGGAGTTACTGAAAGGCGCCAAGGGGTGTGTGTGTGCGTGTGCATATATGTGCGTGTGTATGGGAAGCAGGGGCCACGCAGGGTTTGCTGTGGGCAGGTTGATTAAATGTGTTTTACAGCAGGAAGAACAGGGTTTACCCATAGTATTTTGAGGTGTCTTACAGCAGGTAGGGCAAGGACCGGATGGACGTTGCGGGTAGCAGAAGCCTGGCTGGGTTGTGGGCAGGAGTGGGCATGAAGGGTGACATGACAGTGGGCTTGGAGGGGTGCACCAGAGGTTCAGAGTCGGAGAGAAGGAGGCTCCAGCTCCGCCCACCTCCTGGGCAAGAGGAATCCAGAAACTGGAGGCCTCTTCTCCAGCCTGGCTGCGGCTGTGCGGAGCGCGCCGCTGGTGCGGTCTGGGGACGTAGGGGGCGCGGGAGGCGCTGTGGGTGGCTCAGAGCCTTGGCAGAGAGGGTAGAGGGCAAGGCCTCTGCAAGGCTCTGGCTTTGTCCTTCTCCAGGGCGCCCCCGCCGCGCCCCAGGCACAGACAGGAAGTGTTTGATGCGTGACTAGTGGGGGTGGGGGCCCGCGGAGGCTCCCAAGGGCTGGTGGTCGTGTGGACGCCTGCGCCACGTGCACTCGCTGTCTTCCCTGGGCCTGCGGCAGCCCGCGGTGCCCGGCAGGGGGCGGTGCCCGACCGGCTTTGGGCGCCTCCCCTTCCCCCTACGCCGCGCGGGGAGCCTCGGAATGCGGCGAGGCTCAGATGTGGCGGCGCCCCCCGCGCGCCGCCGCGCCTCGCCCCGCCCGCCCACCGCCGCCCCACCTCCCTCCC
>NW_007744375.1:0-238 GCF_000696425.1 Galeopterus variegatus
TTTCTAAGATGTCTGTCATTCAAGAGATCTGTTTCAAACTAACCATCAACATTTTATTCCTTGCAGAAAATATTTAACCTCTAATTTTTATGCATGGCCCTTAATTGAATTCTTGTTTGCATTAAATACCTTCTCAAACACACTCACACATAAACGGCAATTTACTCAACATTTTTTAAAAAATATGCTTTGATAGAATTTAGACTACAGCATAAAAATCAAGTTCCTGTTCAATGGT
>NW_007744375.1:4710-13890 GCF_000696425.1 Galeopterus variegatus
TAGGAACTGATAATCATCAATTCCTTGAGGTTAGCAGAGGAATTGAGAAACTGACCATATCGCTGAAACTGCTAGAGATGAAATCATGCCCTTAAAGGATTCTTCTCAAAGTTTATTTTTATTTATCTCCCGTTACACCCTCTTATGTTGATTTACTTGAGATGTTTCACACCTACGGTTAAGAAATTATTTTTTATTGGTTATGAATATTCATGGGATATCAAGCAAATTGTCACCACTCATGCCTAAGATGTGATGGGGAGATCCATACTGGCAGCATGCCCATTACCACAAATTGTGATAATACCCCATGTTCCCCACCCAATTATCCCACCAATTATGTTGATTTACTTGAGATGTTTCACATCTGCAATTAAGAATTGAAACTAAGTTTTCTTGTTTCTCTTACCTTCCTATTCAACTGGAAACAGAGGAAATCCACAAGAAAGGCAAAGCACCCTAGCTGATTATTAACCCAACTTCTTACTTAAAGGAAAAGTGCATTCCATCCACATTAGTTACAGGTACGAGCCAGGTATTTTTACGTTCCAGTGATGCTTGACTAAGGTTAATGCATTTGAGCTCTCCCTAGGGGATAAGGACTCCAACCCTGAAATAACATCAAGGGCTTGAAGGTGACCAGTTCACCAACTGCAGACTCCATGACACCAGAGCACTCAGTCCATCATGGGTCCCTAACATCTGACTCAGACCCTCTGCCTCTGTCATGTGATCACCATGACCAGACTCCTCTTTTGCCTCCAGGACAAAACCCTTACCTCACCTTCCAACATTTTTCCCTTTATAAGCCTCAGAACAGGTATCAGAAGGTGGGATGATTTTAGGCTTGTCATTCCCGAGATGTCAGTTATCTGAATATAGCCTCCAATCTTTGCACCAACTTTTGTACTTTTGGGTCATCTGTTTGGTGTAAGAGGGCAAACGAAGCCTGCCTGCCAGTAACAATCTCGCTCCACATCATCTATTGTATGTTATTTTTCCCGACTGTCCTCAAAGATAGGAGTAGTAACTTTTTCCTCTCTAAATGTACATATAATTCTGTTATTCTACTTATCATGCAGTATTTTAAAAGAGATTATATATTTGTAGTCTATTAGATGCTGGATTGAATGTCCCCCCCAAACTCATTGAAGCTTAAATTGTGTCCCTCAAAATTTCAGGAAATCTTATAATGGTAATTGAAAGGTGGGGCCTTGAAGAGGTTATTTGATTGTGAGGCCCAAGTAAATGAATTAATCCATTGATGGTTTAATGGTAGTCATAGGCATGGTTCTGAGGGCTTGAAAGGGAGAAGGAATGAGGAGTTAGCTCTTTCTTGCTTCTGCCCTTTTCAGTATGTGATACCCTGTGTCACTGTAGAGTTACCACTAAGAAAAGGCTCTCACCAGATGTGTGGACTCTGAACTTCCTATCCTCCAAAACTGTAAGCAATAAATTTCTATTTCTTTGCAAATTACCCAGTTTCAGGTATTTTATTGTAAGCAACAGAAACAGACTAATACCAAAAATTAGTACCAGAGAAGTAAGGTGTTGCTTATAACAAATACTTGGAAACGTGGAAGCAGCTTTGGAACTGGGTGTTGGAGGAGTTTGGAGGAATCAGAAGAAGAAAAAAAGATGAGAGATAGTTTGGAACATCTTCGAGACTGGTTACATGGTGGTAAGCAAAATACTGATAGAAATATGGATAGTAAAAGCCATTCTGAGAAGATCTCAGATGTCAATGAAAAGGGACTTATTGGAAACTTGGGTAAAGATTAACCTTGCTATGAACCGGCAAGGAACTTGGCTGCACTGTGTTCATGCCCCAAAGTTTTGTGGATTGTGAAACTTCAAGGTGCTGTACCATTGTATTTGGTAAAAGAAATTTCTAAGCAGCAAAGCATTCTCGAAGCTGTATGGCTACTTTCAACAGCCTATGCTGAGTTATGGCAGAAAAGGCACAACATAGAGCCAGAATTTATAATTCAATACAAACCAGAGGGAAGAAAAGTGGAGAATTTTCAGCCTGGCCTTGTGGTAGAGAAATGAGAGAGCATTTTCAGGAGAAGAATTCAAGGGTGCTGTGGAAGAACTGGTTGCTAGAGACATTAGTGTGACTATGAGGTAGACAGGTGCTAATAGCCAAGATAATGGGAGAAAGGCCCTGAAGGCATTTCACAAGTCTTCCAGGTCTCCCTTCTCATCACAGACTCAGAGGCCTAGGCAGACCAAATTTTTCCCAGGGATAGACCCAGGTCGCCACTGCCCTGAGCCACCTCAGATAGCTGATGCCTACACTCCAGTTGCCCCAGCTATAGCTAAATTGGCCCTGGATGTGGCTGGACCCATAGTTTTGGAAGATATAACGTGGAACCCTTGGAAGCATCCACTTGGTATTAAGTTTGCAGGCTCCCAGAATGCTGGAGCTTTGCCACCTAGATTTCAAAGGATGTATGAAAAAGCCTGGAGGCTCAGGAAGAGATCTGTCACAGGGGCGAGTCACTACATAGAACCTTTGCTACAGCAATACCTAGTGGAAACATGGGGTCAGAAATGCAATGGAAAAACCCCACCAGGGCCATGCTTAGTGGAGCCGTGAGAGTGAGACCACCACGGAGACTCCAGGATTGTGGATCTACTAGCATGTAACACCAGCCTGCGAGAGTTGAAGAATGAGCAGAGACCAATAAAGCCATAGGAGTCAAGCTGCCCAAGGACTTGGAGGCCCAGCCCCCACAACCAGCATGCGGAGAACAACAAATGCGGAGTAAAGGTACGTGATTTGTCAGTTTTGAGATTTGATGCCTGCCCTGCTGTGTTTCAGACTTTTTTAGGACCTGTTACCCCTTTCTTTGAAAGGGAATGTGTACCCTATTTGTTCCACCATTACATCTGGAAGGTGATAACTTGTTTTGATTTCACAGATAGGACTTTGGACTTTGGACTTTTGAGCTGTGACAAGTTAAGACTTTGGGGATATGGAGATGAAATGACAGTATTTGTATGCAAAAAGGACATGAGTTTGGGAAAGCCAGGGGCAGAAAACTGTGGATTGAATGTCCACCCAAACTCACTGAAGCTTTGTGTCCCCAAAGTTCCAGGTCAAGTTCAAACTTGTCCCCCACTGTGACATTGCTAAAAGGGTGTAAAATCCTATTATGGTAACTGAAAGGTGGGGCCTTGAAGAGGTGATTAGATTGTGGGGACCGTGTCCTAGTAAATGGATTAGGGGTGGTCATAAGTGAGGTTCTGAGGGCTTTAAAAAGAGAGCCAGTGAGGAAATTACCTCTCCTTGCCTCTTCCTTTCTTGCAACTTGATACCCTGTGTGACTGAAGACACCCCCTAAGAAGGTCCTCACCATAAGTGTTTCCTGGACTTTGGACTTCTCAGCCTCTGAACTATAAGCAATAAATATTGGGTTTTTTTTTCCAGATTAGCCAGTTTTAGGTATTTCTGTTATAAGCAACAGAAATGGACTAATACAGATGCATTCATTTTATTCTGTACCAGACGCTGACTCAGATGCTGGAGACAGTCATGAAGAGCCAAAGTCACTAGTGTCCTGAAACTTGCATTTTACTGATTATGAGTTCCTTGTGAGTAGGATCCTTATGATATTCCTTTTGGCATCTGCAATGCCAGCTCTACCATGGGAAAAATGAAAGAAGAGGTGAATGAAGAGAATCCTGTCACTTGATAACATAAAATGTCAATTGCTATTCATCAAACTGTTATGTGATTATGAGACATCAAACTGTTATGTGTTTATATATTTACTATTTATTATCTATTTATTTATGTATTGTCTCTATATTAGTATTTATTATAACCTTATTATGTGTTACATATTAAACTCTGTATACAAGTGTACACTATTAGGTAAGAATATAGAAACATATATGCCTATGTATGGCATATTAAATAACAATATCTATTATGAGTCCCCAAAGTACTTACAACCTAATTGGGTAAAAAAGAAACAATAAGTATGAAGACATTAAATGATAGGATGCTAAGGTCTGTAGCAAGCTGTTGGGAATACAATGTGCTTGAGAATAGTCTTAGGGCATGAATTTTTTTTCAATTGTATATTTTATTACATAGGGATTTTCTATGGATCATCAGTGCCCTTTGTTATTCCTCTTTCCCTGTTTGCCATTCAGACATTTCATACTTTATCTACTCCAGGATAGAGGGGATTGGAGAGGTGGGGATACTTTTCTTCCTGCTAGCAGCTCTACTTAAAGGTTAGGAGATGGAGACATTTAATATATTGGCCAAAAGGAGACTAGGGAATTACTTGTGAATTTCAATTAATTCTACCTACATACTTCATTATTATCTTGGATAATTAGAGTTATCTGTATGTTTTCATGATTCAAAAAGAGATTTTGTTTGTGTTGCTGATAAAGTTATGATAGGATAAAACATAGACACTAATAGAATTTGAAATTTACTATATATTTATAAATACAACATTTACTAATTTCTGGAACATGATGTTGTTCTTTACATATATTTTTAAAATAAACCAATAGTGTTTAACTCTCCCTTTCCATGGGGAGGATAAAGAAAACAAAAACTCTAGAGCAACAAATAAACTTAGTATGAGCGCAGCACAAATCATAACGTCTGTTAGAAAATATCTCCCCCCAAAAATAACTATAACTTTTAAGTCGAAATGTGATTTTTATTCAGACAATTATAGTTAACCATCATGAAACGCTTAATATGTGCTATGTACCATACCACTTTACACGTATTACCTCCAATTTTCACAAAAGTAAGGATTTGGTACTATCTTTGCCTAATTTTATGTGAGGAAATTGAGCATTAATTAGGATTTGTAACTTGCTCATGAGAAAACAACTACTAAGGTGTGGAACAGAAAGATGAACCCCGGCATTCTGATTCAACACCCACTTACCCATAATGGAATATTGCCTAGAGGTAATGTGATTTTAAATGCCAATGAACATCAACTACCACAACATTATTAATCGTGCCCTATTTAACTCTCAAAAGTGTACCAATTTGCATAATTAATATGATCACTGTAACTAGAGGTCTTTCTCCAAACAGGCGCACTATTAAAGAACCTGTGCAGGGCCGAGCCCGTGGCGCACTCGGGAGAGTGCGGCACTGGGAGTGCAGCAGCGCTCCCGCTGCAGGTTCAAATCCTATATAGGGATGACCGGTGCGCTCACAGCGCTCACTGGCTGAGGGCGGTGCAGCCGGTCTCAAAAAAAAAGGACAAAAAAAAAAAAAAAAAAGAATCTGTGCAACACAGAACTGGGACTTGGTTACAATCATTGAAAAATCCCACATGCTTAGAACCATGCGAAATACACATAACAGCAACAGCAAAAATTAGTTCAAGAAGTGCTGTCCTGGGCTGACCCAGTGGCTCACTTGGGAGAGTGCGGTGCTGGGAGCACAGTGGCGCTCCCACCACGGGATGGCTGGTGCACTCCCTGGCTGAGCGCTTTGCAGGCGACACCAAGCCAAGGGTGGCGATCCCCTTACCGGTCACAAAAAAGACAAAAAAAAAAGTTGGTTCAAGAAGTGCTGTCCTTAAAAATATCCTCAAATTGGAGTCAGTGATAAAGTGCATCAAAATTTAGCATAAGGTCATGGTTTTAGACTCAACCATAATTCAGTCAAAACAATTTTGGGTGTGTCTACATGCACGTGCAGCTGTGTATGTGTGTGTGCATGAGGCCAAGGAGTTCAATAAGAAATTGTCCTATTGCCCTTTTTTAAAGATCTGGTTTGATACAGGATCATGTTAAATCATTTAGTGCTTCAGTTGTGTTTCAGTCCAATCCTCTTAACTATGGTTTATTTCCACTGAGATATTGGTAAATACTGATCGGCAATGACGTAGAGAATCAAAAGCACTGCCATTCTGTGTGACCAAATAGTTAAAATCCCTTAACAAGAAATAGAACTGGAATAATAATGGAATGATAAGTGCTAAAATCTCTTCATAAGAATCGTTATAATCGAGAAATTTTTATTTTTACATCGCAAATCGACACATTGTGTTCTATTATGCTGCTTTAAAAACCTAAAGGGGATTTGTTTTCTGTTTCTTCATTCATTTATGTACATACATAATGATGGAAGTATTCGGAAGAGCTGGAGGCAATAAGAAAATGTAACAGAAATGTTTAAACATAAAAAAATTAGTAAAAATCGAGAATCAAACCAAATTTTAACAATTAATATTTTCTTAAAATCTCTTCTTAATGCAAAAGGGTGATGTGAAATTGTCACCCACAGAAATATTACTCTCAGGGCAGCTAGTCCTTAATTAAATGCAACAAAACTTCTTCAGCCCAATTCCTCCTCTCTGAGGATTGTCGTCTGGGGTGATATGAACCAGCTTACAGAAGCCCTTTATAAAGGTGAAATAGTAGAGAAATTCTGATCTCCTCTTGAAAGAAACCATAAAAGAGGAATTTTGTCCTTCTTGAGTGATCCAATCTCTTCCCATGGGGATCTAGAGGGAGAGTCAAGCGTAAGTTATGCCCAGGAACTGGACTAACTAGTTCAAAAGTCTTAGATATTCAGGCCAGATGATCTTTTGCTTCTAGAAAATATGTCTTTATTCTGTATTCTGAGGGTGATCTTCCACCTTCCATCAACCAACCCAAAGCATATGGTTTGGAATGACAGATGGGAAACAAACTAAGTAGGAAGACAGAATTCAAAATTCACAGGGACACACTCAGTACATTCAGATAAAATGTACAACTGAAGCATTAGGTGCCAGCTGATCAGATTTTCAGAATCTACAGGTGTAGACCACTATGACACACAGAAAAACACTCATGGTAAGAGAATGCAGGGGTGCTGGGTCCAAGATGAAGAAGCCAGTAATGGATATGGTTCAGCCTAAAAAATAAAAATAGGTGAGTGGTTCTATTTTGTAGACTGGGAGTTACTGAGAGCAGGGACAATATCTTATACTTGTACCACCCACGATTCACCTATAAGTTTGTAGGACCAACTGAATAAGAGAGTAAGAAAGTTGTAAACGGTTTCCAGGCTAGGGAAAATTTATCATCTTTCCTAGTTTTATACATTTTTTTTAGTGTGCAGGAGTGAAAGACAGATGTTCAGCGTGCTACCAACCAGGCAGTTGATAATTAGTCCTTCATAATTATTTGGTTTGTTTACAGGATGTTCATCCCTCCCCGCTATGGAAGAAAAACCTATATACAATGACAGAAATATCTCAGTTATTCATTCGAGTGTTGATAAACTTGTGTAACTCAAATTTCTGTCAGGATATAGAACATTAGGGTCACATACCCTTTCCAGATGAATCCCCACCCCCATCAACTCCTAGAGACAACCACTGTTCTGATCTTCTTACATCATAGGTTAGTTTTGCCAGTTGTAGAACTAAAACATGAATGCAATCTGATACAATATATGCTTTTGTATAAGGTTTCTTATTTCCAGAAAAATAGTCTTAGATCTATCTAAACCGTAGTTATGCGTTGGAAATCCATGCCTTTTTATTGCAAAGTAATATTCCATTGTATGAATATACCATTGTTTATACATTTTCCTGTGGATGGATAACTGGAGTGTTTCTGATTTTTGTTTATTATGAACAAAGTTGCTAAGAACCTTACCATACAAAATTTTTTGTGAACATATTTTAAATTTCCTAGGGTAAAATTCTAGGAAGGTAGGTACATTTTTTATTTATAAGGAACTGTCAGATATTTTCCAAAGTGATTGCACCATTTTTCATTCTGACCAATAATGTATGAGATTTCCAGTTATAACACAATTTGCAAATTTGGTGTTGTCAGTCTTTTGTGTTTAATTAATTTTGGCAGGCATCAAATTTTAGTTTTAATTTTCAGTTCCCTGATGTCTAAAGATGTTGAGCAGTTTTTCATGTGTTTATTTATCATTTATAGATCTTCTTTTGTAATGTTATCTGTGGGAATATTTTATCTATTTTATTAGATATTTTACTTCATTTTTGTTAGCTTATAGAGTTTTTTATAAATCCTGGATGCTAGTCACTTGTTATATACATGATTTGAAAGAATTTTCTCTGTGCCTTGTGTATTTCTTTCCCCAACAGTGTCTTTGCCTGAATAAATAATAATACCTTTGATTATTTCTAATTTATTATTTCAAACATTACAGTTTTCGCTTCTATGTTTAGGTTTATGAACCATTTTGAATTAATTTTGTGAATTCTGTGAGTGTTGCTTTGCCCCCCATGGATTTGTCACCCCTCTTTCCCTGGGTGACAGAGCCACAAAGGATTACTCAAAACCCATCTCTTCTGAGCAGTGAGAGGCCCAGAAGTGGTTAACTTCCCTTTGGAATCCTCAAGCAAGAGGCCTTTCTTCCTTGGGAAATTAACCATGAATTGGGGTTCTCTTCCTGCATTTATTCTCCAGACCAGGAAGTTACGGGAAGAGAACATAGTTTGGGTTATATCTTAACAGTATAGGTTGGTAACTTTCAGTGAAACAAGCCAGATGACATTCCAGAAAGGCAATTAAGTGATCCATTAACAAACGCTTGATCTCAGCAAACATTCCTTTCTTATGGCAATTGCTCAATATCTTTACATATCAATCAGTAACTAGTCTGTCTTTTAGCCAGCAACCTTGCTGTCTTACAAATCTTTATATTACACCAGAGACTTTAGAGCCTGAGGAAAATTTCTTGTCCTTTACAAGGTCAATATTTGAAACTGCAAGACTTTGGAAAATCAGGCCCTGTGAAGTACATTTCCTCTATGAATCCTCTACATATGAGGTAGGGTTTGATGTTCTTTTTTTTCCGTATAAATATCCAGCTTAATTTGTTCAGTAGATTATCACTCCCCCCACCCACCACCCTCAATTGAATTGCTTTGGCATTATTAGCAAAAAGAAAAAAAAAAAATACTTTATGTCTTGGCTCATTTCTGAGCTCTGTTTTCTGTTTCACTGATTTGTCAGTTTTTATGGTAGTAAAACAATCTTTATTACTTTAGCTTCATAGTAAGCATGAGGTCAGGTAGTATAAGTCCTTTCAATCTGTTCTTTTTTTCTTTTCAAGATTGCTTTGCATATTTAGGTTCTTTGTATTTCCATATTATCTTTAGAATTAGCTTGTCATTCTCTAGCCCACCCCCCCCCCCCCCCAAA
>NW_007744375.1:14800-16786 GCF_000696425.1 Galeopterus variegatus
CTTCCCCCCCCCCCCCCCCCCCCGAAAAAGCCTGGTGCTATTATAATTCAATTGTAATGAACCTATCAATTTAATTGTGGATAATTGATATCTTAATACTGAGTCTTCCAACCTATGAACACAGTTCCTCTTTTTGTTTCTTAGGTCTTTTTAAAATTCCCATCAGCAGCATTATATTCTTTCATTATACAGGCATTGCACATTGTTAGGAAATTTATTAAGTATCTTATGTTTTTATACTATTGTATATGAAACTGTTTATTTAATATTATTTTCTAAGTTATTCACTGCCAGTTTACAAAAATAGTGTTTTACTATTTTTTTTTTTGTATACTAGCCTTATATCCTGCAAACTTACTTATTAGTTCTATTATTTTGTAGGTTCCTTAGAAACTTTTACATAAACAATCATGCCATATGTAAATAAAGACTTATTTCTTCCTTTCCTATGATTTAACTTTTATTTCTTTTATTTGATTTACTGAAAGAGCTAAGGCATTTAGTACGATACTGAGCATAAGAGGTGAGAGAGAACTTTTGCCTTGTTTCCTGAAGGGGAAAGTGACCAATATTTAACAATTGTTAAGGAGTTAAATATTGGTTTGATGTTTTTTACTTTATTGTAAATTGATAATTTATAATTGTATATATTTATGGGGTAAAAACTGATGCTATGATTTATGAATATGATGTGGAATAATTAAATCAAGCAAATTAACATATTCAGCACTTCAAATACTTGTCATGTTTTGTGGTGAGAACATTTGAAATTTAATCTTCTAGCACTTTTGAAATGTACAATGCACTACTGCTATCCATGTTCACCACATTGCAATAGATCTCAAAACAATTTCCTCTTTCTAACTGAATTTTTGTAGCCTTTAACCATCATGTCCTTATTATCCCCAATCTGCATCCTCTGAAGCCACCATTCTACCCTCTGCTTCTTATGAGTTCAATTGTTTTAGATTCCACATACAAGTGAGAACATGTGGTATCTGTATTTCTGTGCCCAGCTTATTTTCCTTAGCATAATATTCTCCAATTTCTTCCATGTTGTCACAAGTGACAGCATTTCCTTCTATTTTAAGGCTGAATAGTATTCCACTGTTGTGGAATGATTGAACTGTGTCCACTAAGTTCATATATTAGAAGCTTAATTCCCACTGTAACTGTTTAAGGTGGGAAATCCTGTTATGATAATTGAAAGATGGGGCCTTGAACAGGTGATTAGATTCTAGGACTATGCCATAGTGAACAGATTAACAATCACGGTCAGGAGCATGGTTCTGAGAGTTTTAAAAGAAGAGCACATGAGAGGCTAATCTCTCTCTTCCCTGCCATTTTCTGCCATGGGAGACTCCTGGGTCACTGTCACCACGACCAAGGCCTTCACCAAATGCAGTCTTTGGATTTTGGACTTTCCAGGTTCCAAAAATGTAAGCAATAAATTTCACTTTCTCATAAATCACCCAGTTTCAAGTATTTTATTATAAGCAACACAAATGGACTAATACATCCACTGTGTATATGTACCACATTTTCTTTATCCACTAATCTATTGATGGACACTTTGGTTGATTCTGTAATTTGGCCATCATGAATGGTGCTGCAGTGAACATGGGAGTGCAGACATTTCCTCAACAAACCGATTTTAAATTTGGGGGATAAATACCCAGAAGTGGGATTGCTGGATCATACTGTAATTCTATTTTTATATTTTTGAGAAACCTCCACACAGTTTTCTATAATGGCCATACTAATATACATTCCTACTGAGAGTGTGCAAAGGTTCTTTTTCTCCACAGCCTCACTAATACTTGTTATCTTTCTTCTTTTAGATAATAGCCATTCTGATAGGTGTTAAGTGATATTTCATTGTGGTTTTAATTTACGTTTCTCGAATGATTAGTGATGTTGAGCATTTTTTTCTCATATCTGTTGGCTATTTGTATGTCTTCTTTTGAGAAATGTCTATTCAGATCC
>NW_007744376.1:0-14866 GCF_000696425.1 Galeopterus variegatus
CCCCCACTCCGGTCCCCACCCCCGCCCCGGATGACAAGGTCGTGGGATGTGGTCACCCAGTTCATCCCCTCGCCCAGCCCTCCTACACCCTGATAGAAATGTGTGGGTGTCCCCTCGACCCCACCTCCGGAAGGATACCCCAGGTTCCCCCAAGAAGTCCGCCAGCACAGTTTCTTCCCGAGGGCCGTCTCCTGGGACGGTCCCTGAGTACCCCCACGAAGTCCCCTTTGGCTCCTCACCTGTCAGCTCCGGGCGCCCAGGCGGGGCCGGGGCAGGGGCGCACAGGAGCCTGCACTTGCTACGCCCTCCCCTAGGGGGCGGGCTCCCCCCGGGCTGGCCGGCGGCTCCGGGGCCTGTCGGGCGGGTCCCTCCGCCCCTCTCCTGCCCTGGGAAGGAGGTCCCGACGCGGGGCCAAGTGGGGGTCTCGGTGCAGCCGGGGACGGACGGAGGAGCCCGGCACGCCCTGCCTCCTGCACACCCCCGCCCCTCCCCCTCACTCCGGGGCCGGGCTGCCGCTTCTCCAGCCAGAAGCAACCAGCTCCAGAGGGACTTTGAACCTCAGGAGCCCCTGCACGGAGGACTAAGCACAGCCCGATGCTGAGGGCCCCCCGCTCAGCGGTCTTCCCCTCCCAGGAGCAAGCCGACACGTGGAGCAAGCACACATCTTTTTATCTGAGGTTTTTAAAGGAAATCTCAGGTCTGGAGCATCACAGAGCCCGTGTTCTGCTATCAAAGGGCCAATAAGAAGCGAACTGGTGTTACAGTGCGGATTTCCCCGGAGCTCCGAGCCGGCTCACTGTAGGAACAGTGTCCTGGGGCAGAGGCTAGACCCACAGCCCCACCAGGAACTGTGTTCCCCACACTGAGGGGCACTACACTAATGTTTGCTTGGCTAAGTGCCGCTTCTTAGAAGTGCCCGGACATTTTACCCTAAGGGATGCTTTTCCTGGGTTGCTAACTGAGGAGACTGAAGTCCCAAGAGATACTCCACGGAGGGGGAAAGGGACCCCAAGACCCAGACCTGTGATGGAGACAGTGACCTTGAGAGAGGGCAGGAGCTGGGTTGAGATTATTTATAATTACTGGATGGAGTTCCAGATAAAGTCCAGTATTTTATTTTTTCTGAGCTCAGACGGACAGTGACTGGAAGAAATATATCGTGTGTGTAGCTGTGAGTGTGATTGATAAAGGGGCTGAGTGTGCACACACACGGGGGAGCCAGCCCTGGTACTTCTGGGCAGGGTCACTTCCCCATCAGGTCAAGGGGGTCAGTGCAGGACCCAGGATACTTTTAGGGGGTCCATGAAAATATTCTAATTTCTTTTTTAGAAATTATTTATTTAAAAAATTGTGGTTAAAAAAGCCATAAAATTTACTATTTTAACCATTTTTAAGTGCACAGGTCAGTGGTATTAAGCACATTCACAATGTTGTGCAGCCATCACCACCATCTGTCTCCAGAGCTTTTCCATCTTCCCAGACTGAAGCTGTGTCCCCATGAAACACCAGCTCCCCATCTGCCTCCCCCAGACCCTGGCGACCCCATTCTACTTTTTGTCTCTATGAATTTGACTATTCTAGGGACCACATGTGAGTGGAATCCTACAGTATTTGTCCTTTTGTGACCAGCTTATCTCACTTAGCATAATGTCCTCAAGGTCCATCCATGTTGTAGCACGTGTCAGAATTTCCTTTCTTTTTAAGGCTGGATAATATTCCTTGTATGGATATATAATTTCTTTCAAAATCAGAAGAAAAAAACGTTTAGATCAAAGAGAATGTTTTAATATACAATATTAATGTGTTCATCTTTATACCAATGCAGTTGTAAAATGTAACTTTTAATACTTTTTTTTATGGCGGAAGGAGCCCATGAAAGCCAAACTGCCTGGGGCCCATGAAAAGTCAGAAGGCAGCCCTGCTTCTGGGGGAAGTTTCCAGAATGGCACCTCTGGGGAGACTTGGTGAATCAGGACCAGAGCTCACCCTGAAGAAGGCTTCAGATGAGTCAGCTGTTGGCCCGCGACTGATGGCCCTGGGGGCCCAGAGGGTACCTGCATGGGCACCCGGGGAGCCAGGAGCACCTCGGCCTCTTCGCTTCCGAATGTTGGTTTCTGTTTGATGCTATTGAAGTGAAAAGCATGTGAAAGTCACCAGAAAAGACCAGGAGAGAAGAACACAAGGCTTGCCTTTCTTTCCTTCTCGTAGTGAAAGAGTTCAATTCCACGGGGCTCTGAACCAGATCTGGCACTATGGCTTTCTCCCGGATGTCTGTCTGGCCTGTGTCAGCGAGCTGATTGCCCTGCAATTTGACAGTAATGATGATAATGGGGTGATTTTGTATTCTTTGACTCATTTGGATCGGAAGATTCAGAATGGACCCGTTTTCTCCACCCCCACCCTCCACCCTCTAGCTTGAAACTGGTGTTTTCTTTGATAATAAAGAAATGGCAGAGTCTTGTGGAAGAAGAGCCATATAGAGAAAGAGACCTTCTCTTTTGGAACCTATTGGTGATTACTGGATTTTACTTTTTCAGCCTGGAAACCAAGAGCTAGTACCATAGACGCCAAGAAATACTGCACAGAACCAGAGAAATATCGCCGCAGAGCCTATGTGGGAGAGAAGTGTTTCTCAGAATTCTGAAAAACAGCTACAGCTGTTATGTACGCTGAGATGTCTGAGGACAGCTCACTCCCACACACTCTGCTGATGTGACTCTTTCATCTCCCTCTTGGTTTCCCACCAGCAAAGATACATTCCTATTTGCACTAAGCCTGACTTCTGCCTTCTTTCTCCAAACAGGCCCTGAAAGACAGATAGGCAGATGGACAGATGCGGTGCCGTGGGTGTTAAGCGGTGGAACCAAGGGGACCTTGGCCCATGATAATTTCCCACTTGCTTCTCAACTGACCCGGGGGAAGCCGTGCCGGCCTTCTGAGCATTTGCTCATGGCAGGGATTGCGAAGAAACACTGTGCTCTGCTGTGGCACCTGCATGTGTCCTGGAGGACATGTGCCAGCTCTGGGGCAGCTCTGGTTTTCAGAAAGGCATGGCGGGTGTTGACAGGTGCAGCCTGCAGAGCTGGTGCATGCCTCTTCGGAGCAGCATTGATTACACCGCCGTCGTTTTTCATGTCACTCATTAGAAGCCTGATTAGCAGCAATGCACACCAGCGATTTTCCCCTAAACTCAGATCCTCTGAGCCTACAGAGGCGTCACTGGACCTGCCACCTGGGGGTTCATCCGTCGTGCCCCCTAGAGAGGATTATGGTTAAAGTAGAGCATCTACCTCCTGTAAACCCAGCCCCAGGTAAACAAGAGCTTTATTGTGAGGTTCCTGGGACTGGGGGTGTGGGAGGGACACAGGGGGAGTGCCCTCGCTGCAGTGGAAGTGGGGCTGTGGGTTGGGGCAAGGAGGAATCCCCCACCTTCTGCTCATGCGTGGCCCTGTCCCCTTCACTGGGGTCATGCACTGGCTGGGAGGGTATGGAGATGTGCCTTTAAGACCAAAGTGGACGCCATAAGCGGGCTCCAGGTTGCCAAGGTGAACCTGTCAATAGAATATTGAACAGACCGGTCCGACTGGCCATAATTGCCTGTTTCACAACAGCCAGCCTCTGGTCCTCCTTGCACCCCAGGCAGGGTCCTAGCTGGGCAGGCACAGCTGGGAAAATGAGCACCAGGCTCCCAGGACAGGAAGCCCACCAGAGCCCCCTTCCTCCCCTCGCATTGGTCTGAGAGCTGGAGGTTTCTCTCCTCTCTCCCTCCTACCCCGGCGTGTGACTCGAAGCCTCACAAAGAACATCCCAGCTCACTAGAATCTGTCCGTCCTTCATCCAGAGGACCCTGCCCGCAGGGGGCCACCTCCCCGGACTTTCCCAACTTCCTGCTAGCCCCACACAAGTCCAGTGGGGCTGTTCGTCCACTCTGCAAGGCAAAAGGAAAATATGGCAGATCATTAAACCAGCAGGGGGCCAATCCGATGGCGGGGCCCTGAGGGTCTGTGCCTGTCCCCTTCTCTGGCAGGCAGCTCATTGCCATCTCTGCTGGCTCTCCATGGATGTGATTCTGCTCTGCCTGGTTTCCGTGTCCCTCTGAGTCTCCTGGCCTCAGTCCCACCTCCACCAGCAGACGGGCTCTCTCACAATCAGGGTCCTCAAAGGAGGCAAGCTGTCCTGTTAATCTCTGTCATCTCTCTGGGAAAAACTCTAGTGGTGGCCCCCGAGGTCAGGTGTCCAGCTCTAGCTGAGATGCCCAGGCTCACGTGGCAGAGGGGAGTGTCAGGAGGAGCCTGGGGCAGGGCAGGCATTTGAGGTGTGATCTCATCAGCTCACAGCCTGCTGAGGTTCCCCCGGTTGTGGCGTTGACACATTGGTCACCCCCTACCAGCTATGCTTACGCCTTCCTTTACCACGTCACCCCGGCCACTTGTGCATTGGCCTCACTCTGACTCATCTGCTCCTTCCAGACAGCTTTTCTCTTCAGCTCTGTCTGGGAACCTCCAGGGGCCCTGGGTCTTGACACCTGATGGAGTGTCTGTACTCATCCCAGACGAGCCACCCGATCAGAGGTGTCCAGATTCGAGGGGTTTGGGCCAGACTAGACTCTCGCATGTGGCCCGTTAGGGCTGTTGAGACAGGGAGGAACCATGCACTATGGTCACCTGCTGGCAATCCCTCCACGATGCATGCAGAGGCAGGAGCACAGAGTGGTTAGCGCTGGACTGACCCTGGCTCTTCCCACCTGCTCCGTGTGTGCCTCCAGGCCTCAATTTATTCATCTGCAAAAAGGAGATAAGCCTGTCTCTGTTCCCTACACCCTACAAAGCCCCACAGACCCCTCCAAGGCCCCGCCTCATGTGTCCCTGTCACCCTCTGGCTTTCTTTCCTGCCTCTTCCTGCTTTGCACACTCTGCTTCCACCACATGGACCCCTCCACGGATCCTCAAACAGGCCAGGAATGCTGCTGCCTCAGGGCCTTTGTACTGGCTGTGACCACAGCCTGGAATGTTCTTCCTCAAATATCTACATGGTTCTCTCCTTTTTATTCAAGTCTTTGCTTGAATAGCATCTTTCCAGTGAGCTGACCCTGATTGCCCAATACCCAGCCCTGCCCCCACCTGTATTCCCTACCTCCCTTTTCTTGTTTATAGCACCTGTGCCTCCTAACAGACAATATCATCTATGTATTGATGGTGCTCCTTGCCCGTGTCTCCTGCTGCAACACAAGCACCCAAGGCCAGGGCCTGTGAGGTTCCCTTCTCTGATGTGTTCCTGGCAGCTGGAACATGCCCAGCACACAGCAGATGCCCAGTAAATATCTGTCAGATGAATGTTGAATGAGGAGGATTTTTATGAGGAACGACATGAGCTTATCCCGCCAGGGGTGTGCAAAAGCTGACTCTACTGGCTTGTGCAAGCCGGTGGCTACATTTTCAGAAGGTTTGTTAGCCAGTTGTGATTATTAAAAATTAAATGATTTACTTTACAATTAAATAAATTATTTTAAGAACAAAGGTAATACATGCTCAAAACTCATTCCTTCCTAATCACTTTAGGACATTTCACCGTTTGCATGTTTTTGAGGGTGTTTACGTCTATTGTATGTGTGTGGTGGAAACACCCTATTACGGCACCTACTGGACATCACGTCCCACTTCCATGTTTGTGGTGTCCTGCTGGTAGCTCGAAACCACCCGTGGGGGAGGGTATTTATACCACAGAACTCAGTAAACACTACAAATCGTGGCTTGATTTATTGTTTTGTTGATTGCCTAGACTTAAGAGAGTAATAGAAAAGATGTTAATGATGTAGACTCATCTTAAAAGTGTGGGATGGCTGGTTAGCTCAGTTAGTTAACAGCGCAGCCCGGTAGCACCAAGATCAAGGGTTAGCATCCCCATACCGGCCAGCTGCCAAAAAAACCCCAAAACAAAAGAACAACCAAAAAAACTTAAAAGTGTGTTGTGCAGTAGCCGTTCCATTGTGAATAGCACACACACAAAAACCAAGGAAATACTCTTCTAGTATTAAAAAGAAAACTATGATCTGATCCATCAAAGAAGTCGCTCACATCATCACAGACAAGCGAAGTTTGTCCTATTTCTTCATCGTGTCAATTTCATCTTACTGGTTAACTTAAACGAAAATGTCAGGGAGCATTCTTGTGTTCATAGCTACACTCATTTGCCAGTTGCGAGCATGGGTTGGCTGCTGATCCAAGGGTTTGGCAAGAAGCAGCAGTGGACCAGTTGGTTATATGGAACTTACAATGAGGAATATTGTGTATTTTATTATTTGTAAATTGAGTGCTGCATGTCCTTCATATCAATGGTATTTATAATAAGTAAGTAAATGTGTATGCATGCATACATTTTTTTTCCCCCAGAGGACCAGTTGCTAATGCTAAACAATTATTAGCACCTCATACAGGGACCAGCCCAGAGGAGGCATCTAGATTATCATAAATGAATGAAATACGTATAATAAAATGGGGCTGAGGGGACTAATTTAGCTCCATAGGTAGCAAGCACCAAAGAAGACAAGGGGCAGGGACAGCAGGTGCAAAGGTCCTGAGGCAGCTACAAACTGGGTGTGTGCAAGGACCAGAAGGAAGACAGGAGGAGGGGGAAGCATGAGCCAGGAGAGCAGGGTGGGAGGGCAGCTGGCCTGAGTGACTGTGGCTAGGAATTTGAACTTGATTCTCATTGCTGTGGAAAGGCTCTGGAGGGAGGGGAGTTAGGGTGTGTGTGCAGGTAATGGAGTTGGGCCCAGATCCTGGGGCCATGGGGCAATTCCCGGGACTTGAGAAGGAACCTGTGGGATTACACTTGTTGGGGGTAGAGAGCAGCCAGGCTATTGCTGACTCCTCCAACTGGTTGCCTTTTCAGAAGCACCTGAGCAGTACCGTCTCTCCTTGAAGGAGCGTGGATTTATTTGAAGGCTGAAGTGCCAGAGACAGTAGAGGGTAGAGTGCAGGGCTACAGGCAGACCCCCGTAGCCAGACTGTAGGTTTGCATCCCAGCTGGGCCATTTACTCATCCTGCGAATCTGGGCAAGTGACCCATCTCCCCGTGCCTCAGTTTCCCTTCCTGAAAACACAGCTAATGCTGAAACAGTTTGTAGTCATGTAGGTTAACTGGATTAGTAGGCAAAGCACTCAGCACAGGGCCTGGCAGGGGTAAGCGTGCAACACATGCTAGCTATTACTGTTATTTTTTATTGTTTTTCTTATTGCTATTACAACAGGGAGCACCCAGGCAGCCAGGCCTATGGCCTCACTGGTCCGAGCCCACTGAGATACACCCTATCTTGGGACTAGCTCCGCTCCTTCCCCTGGGCCTGAGCTGCACGCCTGGATGCGACTCTGGGGAAGCAGAAGTTATATGTGTTCCAGAGCTGAAGGAGCCTACATCTGGGGCCCCTGGAGGCCCTGGGGTCCTCAGGGCTTGGGGCTAAGAGCTGCCACTATTATCCCACTAATGTCTCCTCAATCCCTCCCAGCCTTGGTGGGTGACCTCTGGGTACAGGTAGAAGGAAGGTTTTTTGTCCTCGGTTTAGGGTTGACCCTCTGCTAGGTCTTTTTACTCCCCAGAAGTCCTCAGTGCTAGGTAACGTGCTGGTCTTGGCCGAGGCAGCCTTGGACAGAGTTGAGCATGGGACTGTGTTGGGGGCAGGGCCCTCTCTGAGCAGTGGAGTCAGGATTTGGGGCACCTGTGTTATCTACTTTGGATCTTCAGTTCACTATGTGTAAAGAGGCTATTTTAACGCCCAGTTTGGTGCCAGCCTAGATGCATAGGGAACAGTGCTGCTTGGCTGGCAGGGCTGGGCTAAAGCACAGCCCCAGCCCCAGTTGGACGGGTGAGGTGTGGGGAGATGGGCTGGGGCCGTCCAGCTCCTGGGAACCACTCGCTGGCTTGGGGTGAGGACGGGGAACCAGGCCGGGTTGTGTGCCTGGGATGGCGGGGCATTGGAGTTGTGGTCATGTAGCTCTTACCTCATTTTGAGAGGCGCATCTTATCCTCCTGCTTACAGATGGGGACACTGAGCTTCTAACTGGTTGTGCAAAGTGGCAGCAGAGTTGGGACTCCTAGCCAGGGCACACACTCTGTGCCCTCACACTTTGAGCTGGAAAGCTGCTCCAAGGACCTTCTCTTTTATTCCCTAGGCCATGGCACTGGGTCACCAGACCTGTGAGCAGCCCTCGGAAGGGCCCGGGGTGGTGGTGTAGTTTGGAGTGAGTTGAACAGACACAAGTCCCCCTTGTCATGGAGTTTACAGTTTTTTAAGGCAGAGCTGGGGAGGGGTAGTGAGGGCTGAGGACTGCCCGAAGGCAGCCTGTGTGACGGGAGCCACCGAGCGCTGGGCTGAGTGCCTGGTGAGTACACGGCTGTCTTCCGCACACAGCCGCTGCCTGGGGTAGTCCTTATATCCTCAGCTCTGTGGGGAAAACTGAGGGTCAGAGAGTTAGACAGCACGCAAGAGGGCGTGAGGGGTGAAGAGTTTGTGGATGCTGGGAAGGATGTGAATTTCGGGGGGAGTCAAAGGGTAGACTGAAACGGGTCCTGCAACCTCAAAATGTGACCTTTATTTGGAATAAGGGTCTTTTTAGATGTAATTATGGGAAGGATCTCAAGATGAGATCACCCTGGATTAGGGTGGAGCCCAAACCCAATGCTGAGTGGCCAGATAAGAGGCTGAAAAGAAGAAGCACGGAGACGTGCTCCTTACATCTGCAGAGGAAGCCTCGTGAAGGCGGGCAGAGACCGGAGTGATGCGCCACAGCCCAGGAATGCCCGGAAGATGCCGGGCAGGAGTCTGCCCTACAGACTTTGGAGCTGTCCTTTGCTTCTGCCATGGGTTAATCAGGGGTCCCCAGAAAAATAGCCAAGAGGACATACACAGACAGATGAATAAGTGGGGATTTATTATGGGAATTGGCTCTCACAATCATGGGGGTCGAGAAGTTCCACAATCTGCCCTTTGCAAACTGAATAACCTAGGAATCTGGAGGTGCAATTTAACTTCAGTCCAAAGGCCTGAGAACCAGGAGCACTGATGTTCATGGGCAGGAGAAGACAGATGTCCCGGCTCAAGCCGCAAGTGCGAATTCACCCTCCTCCGTCTTTCTGTGCTCTCCAGGCCCTCGCGGGTTGCACGGTGCCCTCCACTTTGGTGAGGGGGGCAGGTCTTGCTGACTCAGGCTACTGATGCAAATTCCGATCTCTTTTGGAAACATCCTCACAGACACACCCAGAAATAGTGTTTTATTACCTGTCTGGACATCTCCATCAAGCTGACACATGACATTAACCATCCCATTACCAAAATGTCCCCAAATGTGCAAGACATGGCAGTGAGGCTGGCAGGTCCTTAAGTGGAGACCTGGTGCAACCCCATTAAAACCCCACAGTTCTTTCTAAGCACACGGGAAAGGTCTGGAGAGGTACACCTATTGGGGCTGTTCTCAGTCCTTCCCTTCCCATGGCTCTGGCCCTGGGTCTGGCCCTTGTCTCCAAATTCCTGGGTCAGGGCAGGTGCCGTAGCTCTGGCCTCTCTGCTTCTGTGTTGCCTCCACTGACCCACCCCAAATACCCATCTCATTACTCATTTCCTCCCCAGTCACCCAATTCCCCCATCTGAGCACTGAAGTTTTCTCCTGGCACCCACGTCCTGCCTGGGACTTCCTCTTCAGACCCACCTTTGTCCCCTGCTTCTCTTGGAGAAGCCTCCTCCCCACTGGGCAGCCTCCTGGCAGACCCCTCAGGGCTCTGGCCTGCTCAGGACATGCCCCTTCCCTCTCAGGGGAAGGAGCGATGACAGGCACCCCCGCGTCCTGGGCATGGCTTGAGGCCCTTTGCCTGCATACTGGCTCCCACGAGAGCCCTGACATTTCCTCTCCTCTCCGTTTTACAGATGGGGAAGCTGAGGCTCGGACACTATGCAGCTTCACAGAGCTGCTAAGCATCTGTTGGGACTGCACACACCCATCTCTATGGTCTGTGTGCTTAATAGTCATCGAGCCCTTACCGAGCGCCAGGCACCCCGTGTCCAATGCTGGTCACCCCGCCCCTGCTCTGTGAGCCCCCGGGGTATGCTGCCCCTCCCCCTCCTGGTCCGCACCCACATCCACATCTGCAGCTCTCATGCTGACCCCGCGTGTGTGTGCCTGCGTGCCTTATCTCCTCTGCTAGACTATAAATTCTGGGCTGGCAGGGACGTGCCTGCGGTTCCTCCGGTATCTCCTTGTGTCCCCAGCAGGCTCTCAGGCACCCTGGTGGCAATTTCTTTTGAAGGAATGCACAGAATGTACCGTAAACAGTGATGTTGATGACAGAGGCCACATCCCCATCAGGCCCGAGTGCCTTTGTGGTGCTGGCACAGCCCCACCCACTCTCAGAGACCACGCTCAATGCTCAGCCCTTCATGAAACTCATTTAATTCGCCCAGCAGGTCGAGTAGGACGGGAGGACGCCCCATTTTACAGATGAGGCTCAGGAGGCTGGAGGACATGCTCAGCGTCACTGAGCAAGTGTCACGTCTGATGCCCCTGGCAAGAGTGAGCAGGGTGGGATGTTTTCTATTTTTAGTGATGGTGGGGGGCAGCATTGTCCCATAATTGACTTTAAAATTTCTGGTAGCTACATTAAAAAGTCAAAAGAAACAGGCAGCATTAATTTTAATAACATATTTTATTTAGACCAGTATATTCAAAAATATTGTCATTTTGACACATGATTAGTATGCACATTATTCATGAGATATTTGATGCTTTTGCCGTCGTTGTTCTAAGGCTTGGGGAACCCAGTGTGGATTTTACAGCTCTCCACCGGGACTCACCACATGCTAAGCACTCGGTAGGCACATGTGGCCTGTGCTCTCCGGACTGGACAGGTCTGAGGCAAGATACGATGACTTTCCAAATGCCGGCTTGAGCAAATTCCTCTGGAATGTGGCCCACTGGAGCTTTACGTTATGTCCTTCACAGCCCTAAGGGCCCGAGCAGCAGCGGAGGCTGGACTCCGCGTCAGTGGTCCCGTGGTCATTTATGTGCCCGGTGTGGCCAGGCCTGGCTTCCTCTGGGCAAAGCCCAGCACAGACAGAGAGCACTGCCTCAGCCCACCTCCCTGGGAGGCCCACCCAGGTGGACTTAGAAGATGAGGTCAGAACCTTCGCAGGCTCCTGTGAGGCTGCTGAGTTGGGTCCCTGGATCTGGGAGGTCCCATCATGGAGCTCACTGCAAAGGCTCCCTCCTGGCTGGGGAGAGGTTGGCCAGCAGGCACGGCCAGAGCTTGGGTTTCCTTTGGGGGAGGGTTTCTTCTTCCCCGAGTGCATGTCCAGGGCTTCAGTGACAGGCAGCAAAGCCGCTGATGTCAGCAGGAGTGCGGCCGCACCTCCGGGTGTCTGTGGGACGCTGCCTGGAGCAGCCGGGAGGGGCTGGCTCCTGCTCGGAGCAGGCTTTTCACTTTAGTGGATGCTGTTGGCTGGCAGCTGAGGGTAATTACGGGGCTGCACCCTTGAGGACGGGTCTGCGCATGTGTCACTCTCGCGGGGCTGGTGGCCCGGCCGGGCCAGCCTCAGCGCCATCAGCTGCTCAGTGAGACGTGAAGCGCTGGGATCTGAGCGGGGCCTTCCGCTGGCTGTGCGGGAGGCCGGGGATTAAAATGAAATGCCAAACCCCTCTGAGATGGAGTTGGCAGGGCCAGTGGGGATGATGCCATCTGTGGGGCTGTCCTGGTGGTGTGGACCTCGCACCTCCAGCCACCCACTCTGCCCCCAGGATGTCTGCCTGGCCCAGTGGTCCCTGTTCCCATCCACTGTCCCTGTCCCCCTTTATCCTCTTCTCGCCTCCCTCCTGTTCTTGTTTAGCAAGTCCCACTCTCCAGCTTCGGCATCCTCTGATTTTTCCCATCCTTCCACTTTGCTGGGACATTTCCAGGTTTGCTGGGATGGCCCCAGTGCTGGGTTGAACCCAACCCCCCATCCCAAAATTCATGTCTACCCAGAACTTCAGAATGAGTCCTCGTTTGGAAATAGCCTTTGCAGATGAAATCAAATTTAGATGAAGTCATACTGGAGTAGGGTGGGTCCTTAATTCAATGTGACTGGTGTCCTTACGAGAAGAGGACAGACACATAGGAAGAAGGCCATGTGACAATGAGGCAGAGACTGGAGTGATGTGGCCACAAGCCAAGGGATGCCGGGGATTGCTGGCAATCACCAGAAGCTGGAAGAAGCAGGAAGGATCCTCTCCTAGACCTTCAGCCTGAGTGCAGCCCTGCCATGCCTTGATCTCAGATTTCTGGCCTCCAGAAGCATGAGAGAATACACTTCTGTTGCTCAAGCCACCTACAGCCCCCTCCCCTGGGCTCAGCGCCAGCTGACCCTGGCCCTCAGGGCACCTCTGAGCCTCAGCAGGTCATCCCTGAAATCCAGCAGTTTGCAGAATCCTGAGCTCACACACATTTTCAGGGATAATGGGCTTCAGAATTCCAAAGGATTTATTTGAACTCGCCAGATGCTGATCATGGCCAAGCTGTAACCCCACACTTGACAAGTGGTGCAATCAGTGCTGGACTCCTGATGGCATCTGTGGGGGGGTTGTTCAGGCAGTGGGGGGCAGGGCAACGAGAACAGGCAGCCTAGAGCAGGTTCTTGCTGCCGTAGGCTGAAGATGTCAACACCTGAATCCAGGCGAGGCTGTGGTGAGAGGTGACGGACCCTGGGAACACGCTGGGAGCAGAGAGTGCCTGGCAGAAGGGGGCAATGCTGGCCAAGCAGAAACGTCACCAGGTGGAGGAAGTGGTCTGCACAGCCAGCAGTGGCCAGCAGGGAGGCTGTGTTGCAGAGTGGTTAGAAACCATCCTAGTTGGAGTCTTGGACCCTGGCTCTCAGCCCCTCATCCGTGACATGCATGTTGTGTGGCACCCTCCCAGGGCGCTGGGGGTGAGGACCAGAGTGGTGAGCCCTTGGGCTCCTTAATCCTCTGTGCTATTGAACAGTTGAAGCTAAAGATTGGGTCACTTTCTGCAAAAAGCAGAGGAAAGAGCAGCAGAAGGCCAGTGACGGCTCTCAGGGGAATGTCCAAGGCAGGGCTGCCATGGAAGAGATGGACACAGGTCAGGAAAACAGCCCCAGAGGCCACCGGGAAAAAGGCTTAAGGAAAAAGCAGAGATTCAGGGATACCAAGCAGGGAAATGGAGAGGACCCCTGAAGATGGAGCAGGTGAACTTGGAGAAAGCAGTTTCAGCAGACAGAGAAGAGTAGACAGGAAACTGTGCAGGGACGGAGGCAAACACACGCACACATGCACACACACATGCAGGCACCCACATGCACACATGCACAGGCAGGCACACACACATGTAGGCACACACATGCATAAACACACACGTGCACACACACACACATGCAGGCAGCGAGGCTAACTATTGCCTGTGTCAGTGCAGACGGTCGGAGAGAAGGTGAGTGAAGGGCTGGGCCGGAGGGCAGCAGGGGCGTGCGTGTGTCCTGATGGGAGAGATGGGTGTGGGGTGGGAGTTGGGGTTAGAGCAGTTGAAGATGCAGGGACATAGGGGGTGCTGGGAGCTGGGATGGGGGGTCCACCTTGGGAAGGGGGCAGGCAGGAAGGAGAGAGGGTCAGGCACTGTGTTCTGGAGCGCCAGGAGGGGAGGGCATGAGGAGGTGCTCCCTCTGGCCTTGGTCTTTTCAGAAAAGCCAAAGACAAAGTCATCCGCGGGTGATGGTGAGAGGCTGGGGCAGCACTCAGGGCAGCAGGAGATTAGGGAAGAACGGCTGCTCAGCAGGGGAGCTGGCTGAAGCAGAATCTGCAGAGGCCGAGGCTGCACAGTCCAGCAGAGACCTGCCGCCTGCCACCAGTGGTCAGGACCCCGGCTGGGCCTGGTCGGTGTCCAGGGGCCGAGGGCACAGGTGTTCACTCAGATGGCTGGAAGTGGCCGGCTTGCTGCTCCTCTCCCCACCTCTCAGGGTCCCAAGCTGCCGACGGAGAGATCTGGGCTGAGTGCGCAAGGGGAGTGTAGTCCACACACTACACGGGTGTGCGTTTGCACGGAGGTGCTGGGAGGGATGGTCACGCCACCGTCACCGCCCCCGGGTGGTAGTGTCTGGTGATTTTTATTTTCCTCATTTGCTCTTTTGTGTTTTTAAACTTAGTTTGCAATCACCATGCACTATTTTTTCCCAAAACCAGTAAAGCACTGAAGAACCTCCTCCATAGGAACCCCATTGTTTGGATAGAGCTGGAAGGGGGAGCTTTTCCGCCTGTGTCGGTCTCACGAGTCCTACTAGAAGGATAGATTCTTTAGGCCTCCGAGATCCACGGGCACCAGTGAATGCAGAGGAAAGGGCAGCTGGCACCCCTCCCAGTCCCTTCCCAGCTGGAAGTGCCCTCTCCTGGGAAAAAATAGGCGTCCTGGTGGGGTGAGAACTCCCGCACCTTCCTGCCACCCCGCCCCCTCCTCCTGTCGCATGGCCTCTGGGTCTCATGCCTTCTGGGTCTTCTCTCCCGTCCACGCCAGCAGTACTCCCCAGTCAAAGGACTTTCTGGTCACAAGCAAGCATGCGCTGGCCGGTCTCCTACTGTGACCCTATGACCCTCTCCAGCTACTGCCCTGACTTCTCTGCTTCCTCCAGCTCCTCCCTCAATTCTCTTGGGGTGGGGTCTGGGCGTTTTATCAGTGCTCCCCAGGAGATCCTCATGTTAGCCAGGGTGGAGATCCACCGAGCTCACAGCCTTCCAGAAATTTCAGCCTTAACCAACAGCATGCTGCTGAATGTTTAATAACGAGCTCCGGAGTTGGGGATAAAAAGTCCTGATTTGCAGCCGTCGCCAATTTCCATGGTGTA
>NW_007744376.1:14892-16779 GCF_000696425.1 Galeopterus variegatus
TAGGGTGGAGATCCACCGAGCTCACAGCCTTCCAGAAATTTCAGCCTTAACCAACAGCATGCTGCTGAATGTTTAATAACGAGCTCCGGAGTTGGGGATAAAAAGTCCTGATTTGCAGCCGTCGCCAATTTCCATGGTGTAAATATTCCTGCCGTGGACAATTTCAATGGACCAACATGAAATTTACTGGCTGGCAAAATTCCTGAAAGTTGAACATCCCAGTACAATTCCGTCTGTGGGTGGAAGCTCCCTCCTGGGCTGGCTCCTGGGTCCCTCTGGGTAAACGTCAGCTTGGACGCCTGCTGCGAAGGGAGGGGCAGGGATGCACTGAGTGGCCAACATGCGCAGACGTGGGCTCCCCCTGTTCTGCAGTTTACAAAGCTCTTTCATGATCTCATTTAACACTCAAGTCTAAAGTGATGTGGCCAAGACCTCACAGCACATGGAGTCCAGAGCCAGCCCTAGGGCTGTGCCACCTGAAGGACATTTTCTAGACGAGTGGAAGGTCCGGTTTTGTCTCAGTGCTGTGGGGCATGTGGGCTGGCGCTCAGCAGCTGATGTGCCACCTTCCCCCACTGCAGAGAAAAGGGCTGAAAGGGGCATTTCTCAGGCCTCCTTGCCCAGCCAGGCTCATTTTGGGGATATGGGAGGGTCGTAGAGGCCACACTTCAGCTCTGTGCTCTCAGCAGGCCTGGTGGGGCCGCACTGGGCTGCATTCTGGGGCTGTCACAGGCTCCCTGGGTGTGGAGAGGCAGGGTTAGGGCTGTCCATTTTTTGGCCAGGCTGAATCTAGCTGAGGTGGCAGGTCACACTGGCTGATTCATGGGCTGTCCAGGTGTTCTGGAGCCAACCCTGATCCCCCACCTTTGTGATGTGGTGGAGGAGAGGCTTGTTGGTGGCCCAATTTGGTGGTGCCCCGGGAATCATTTTGAGGTCCCGAGGTATAGCCTGCTTCTGCAGCCTTTCTAATGATTTTGTAAGCTCCTAATTTCATTTTCTGCTACAAGGAGCCAGAGTGGTTTCTGTGTTCTCCATCTGAACCCCAACTGATATATCTTTTAACCATGGTCACCTCAAACCCTCATGTCCTGTGACCTTCACTCAAATCCTGGGGCTTCCAGCTCCACAGGGTATGTCCATATTTCTTTCACCGTAGCGGAGTCTGGTTGTAGATATTAAGGAATGTAGACTCTGAGCTGAGACCTGGAAATCTTTCAATAGGTCCACTTATCTGACAAGCACTTCTGGAAAACTGCAATAAGCCAACACCACCAAGAACACAGAGGTGAGAAGAGATGCCTGTGTGCTGTGTGACCACGGAGGCCAAGAAGGACGTGACAAAGCGTTTGCCCTGAAGTCCACTGCTGCGCTCACGCGGACCCTACTTGCTCTAGTTTTACAGCAGTCTCGACCACCACGCGCTCCTTTTTTGCTGGTCTGCGGAGGACTGGAAGGAAAACATGGACGTGGGAATGGCCGTTCAGGGTAGGCACGTGGACCGCAGTGAGTAGTGACAGTTGACAGTGACAGAGGAAATGGAAAATATAAAAACAAGAGGAAATGCACAAACTCAAAAAGCACAGCAGGAGCAGGGGGTGGGGTTGCTCAGTGTGACTCCCACACCCCTGGGGCCCTGAGGTCATTGCCACCTGGGCTCAGTCCTGATGTGCTGCTAATGCCAAAGGCGCAGACTCATCGAGGAAAGGGTCACTATGCTGGGGAAGCACACACAGCCCACCTCTGACAAGGAGGCTTAAGATTTACCAGGCTGGGAGGAGGACGCGTGGATTTTTTTTTCTTTCTTTTATTCGGTCACTCCTTAACAGTGCAATATTTTTAAAAGATTCTCCATATAAGAGATTGTTTTAAAATACATTTTTTTTTTTT
>NW_007744377.1:0-843 GCF_000696425.1 Galeopterus variegatus
AGGTATTTCACTCATAAATACTTCTAAGCAATTTAGGAGAAAATAATACCAATTTTTTTTTTCATAAAATAGGAAAAGCCATATTTCGCAATTCATTTTATGATAGACAAAGTTACCTGTACACAAAAATCTGGCAAAGACCTTACAAGAAAGCAAAATTATAGGCCGATCTCTCTCTCTCTTTTTTTAAAAAAATTTTTTTCTTCTTCTGGTTGTTATTTTTAAAAAGCTGGCTTTTGTTTTTAAATTGAAACGTATTGATTTTACATACTCGTGGGGTACAGAGTTG
Organism: Galeopterus variegatus; assembly: GCF_000696425.1. NCBI lineage: Eukaryota > Metazoa > Chordata > Mammalia > Dermoptera > Cynocephalidae > Galeopterus > Galeopterus variegatus. The sequence continues at coordinate 290 of NW_007744377.1, forward strand.
TATTTCAACATAAGACTGCAATGTGTAGTGATCAAATCAGGGTAGTTAGCAAATTCATCATCACAAAAAAATTATCACTTTGTCATGAGAACATTTGAGCTCTCTTCTAGCTATTTGAAAACATACAATAAATTATTCTTAATCACAGAGGCCTTGCACTACTGTACACCACTAGAACTTATTTTTGTATCTAGCTGAATTTTGTGTCCATTAACCATCCTTTCATTCTCCCCCTCCCCTTCCAAGCCTCTAGTAACCACAGAACTACTCTCTACTATTTTTTTCTCCATTTATACAACATTTATTAAATCACATAATTAGAAAAATGGAGAGCAGTTTACTGGTTGCAAAGATTTAGAAATGAGGATGGAAGGCATCGATGTATCTACAAAGGAGAAGCATTAGGTAGTCACGCAGTAATGATACAGTTACACATCTTTTTTTTTTACTGGTTATGAATATTCATGAGATACAAAGCTATTGTCACCCCTCATGCCCATGTTGTGAGGGCCAGATTCATACTGGCAGCATACCCATTACTACAAATTACATTT
>NW_007744377.1:6236-7441 GCF_000696425.1 Galeopterus variegatus
AGTGTTTATCTTTCCATGCCTTTCTTATTTCACTTAATATAATGTCTTCCAAGCTCATCCATGTTGCTGAAAATGACAGGATTTTATTCTTTATTCATGGCTGAGTAATATTCCATTGTGTAGGTACACCACATTTTCTTTATCCATTCATCTGTTGATGGAAACCAGGGTTAACTTCATATCTTGGCTATTGTGAATAGTGTTGCAATAAGCATGGGAGTGTGGATATCTTTTTGGTTTGCTAATTTGGCTGTACTAATTTACATTCCTACAATAATGTATAAGAGTTCCCCTTGTCGGCATCCTCACCAGCATTTGTTAACTGGGGTAAGATGATATCTCACTGTGGTTTTGATTTGCATTTCCCTGATGATTAGTAATGCTGAGCACTTTTTACATGTATCTGTTGGCCATTTGTATGGTTTTTTTTTTTTTGAGAAATTACTATTCAGGTCATTTACCCATTTTTAAACTGGATTATTTGGGGTTTTTTGGCTGTTGAGTTGTTTAAGTTCCTTGAATATTCTGGATATTCAAGATGAAGAGTTGTCAGATGAATAGTTTTCAAATATTTTCTTCCATTCTGCTGGTTTCCTCTTTACTGCGTTGACTGTTTCTTTTCCTGTGCAGAAGGTTTTCAGTTTGATGAAATCCCATTTGTCTATTTTTGTTTTTGTTCCTTGTGCTTTAGAAGTCTTCTCCATAAAAATTTTGCCCAGCCCAATGTCTTGGAGTGTTTCTCTTATGTTTTTTTCTAGTATTTTATAGTTTCACGTCTTATATTTAAGTCTTTAACCCATTTTGAGTTGATTTTGATAAATTGTAAGAAGTAGGGGTCTAGTGTCATTCTTCTGCACATGGATATAGTTTTCCCAGCACCATTTATTGAAGAGTTTAGTTCTTTCCCCAATGTACGTCCTTGTCATCTTTGTCAAAGTTAAGTTGGCTATAAATATGTGGATTTATTTCTGGGTTCTCTGTTCTGTTCCAGTGGTCCATGTGTCTCTTTTTATGTAGAATCAGCTTTTTTGGTTACTATAACTCTGTAGTACATTTTGAAATCGGCTACTATAATTCCTCCAGCTTTAATCTTTTTGCTCAGGATTGCTTTGGCTATTCTGGGTCTTTTGTGGTTCCATATGAGTTTTAGGATTGTTTTTTCTATTTCTGTGAAGAATGTTATTGGTATTTTGATAGGGATTGCA
>NW_007744377.1:9726-10462 GCF_000696425.1 Galeopterus variegatus
GAGAATGGGCTGCAGCATTACTGGACGGTGAGGTTGGATCGGGTGGCAGATCTTCTCTGTTTCTCATTTACCAGTGTTCCCATAGCTATAGGCAGAGGGGATCTGACAGAAGGAGTGCAAAGATCATCTGGGAAGATGAGCATCATAAGAGCTTGGAGATGAAGAGACATTTTTACAGAAATCCACTTGGTGGCCTGAAGGTTTTTGATATGTGTCTTGGGGCCACTAGTGGGGTCATCAGCTTGGGGGTGGCTGANAGGGTGACGTGAAAACAGCTAATTAATTAATGCAATTCTTTTAAAAGATATTTTTGTACAAATGTACAGACTTACCTATAAAAATATTAGCTACAGCATTATTTAAAGAAGAAAAATGGAAAAAATGAAATGCTTATCACCAGTATCTCATAAAGTAAATGATTGGTATGTTCATAGAGTAAATATTTATTAAGCAATCACTTAAAATGTGATTGATTATAATTGCTAATATGGAAAGGTTTAATACACACAGATGTACATGTACAGACACATTCTTTCACGCACATATGTTTATATACATTATATACATATATGCATGTAAAGGTAGGTAGAAGGACAATATGTTTACTGAAATGTTACTTACTTTTAAACATCATGTAGAGATATTAATATAAGCACACAGAAAATTTCTGTGTAAGTGCACTAGAAACTTATACTATTTAGCTCTAGAAGATAGATCAGAAGCATCAAGCAGAGGG
>NW_007744377.1:11648-13463 GCF_000696425.1 Galeopterus variegatus
ACAACCTGGGTGTTGAGAAGTTGCTGACAAGGGAGATTTCAAGTTTGCCCATTAAACAACTTTTCAGTGTTCTGGAGCTTGATTAGCCTCGGGAGGGAAGAGTGAAAGTTTTCTTTCGCTTTTCCATGATAACATCCCTAGTGTGCCTCTGAACTTGTACAAATTGTTCCTCAGTGAATAGCTATCCTCTGAGACAACAAATAAGGGAGAGATGGAAGGAAGCAGAGAGAATTAGCGATGCGGAGACTGCTGGACTCCCCGCAACACTAGCGTTTCTGGACTTTTTCCTATGCTTTCTCTGTGTGGACAGTGTTCCACACTAAGAGTGGAGAAGGGAGCAGCTGCCCCTGTCTCCTAAGCAAGCTCTGTACTAGCCAGGCAAGTGACAGCCTGGGTTGATCCCTGGAGACCAGTGGACCATTCTGGGCCTGTCCCCTTCTCTGGATGTGAGTGTCTTCCAGGGTTCCTCTCTGTGAAATAGGGATTAAGAAAATATCCTGAGCTTGGCTGTCTTCTAGAACAAGGTTAGCTAGGACCTGAGAAGTGGACCAGGGGATCTGCAGAATACATAAGCTTTACGTCCAGGCCTCCCTCCACAGCACAGAGCAGATTAATCCTTTTTCTACCCAGTGCTGGTGATAGGCAAAGCTCTCTGCCTTTATCTAAGAGCCTGCCTTCTTGTTTTTCCCTATTTCTTCCTCATAGCTACCTGCCATTTTTAAGGGAATCTCCAGGAAAAGAGACAGCGGTTTGGGAAATGCTTTAGAGAAGGGTGAGCTGGTAAGGTTGAGTAGTTTTAGTTCATTCGTTGAATTTTTCTTTAATCTATTCATTTCATGTTTATTTAATTTCTAGAGTGCTTATATTCTTGGTCTCTATTCTTGGCACTGGTGATACAAGAAATATAAATTTAAAAAGAAAAAGAGAGTACCTACCCTTGAGATAATTAATTAAATGCAGGATTTTGATGATGAATTAATAAACAAGTAAAAGTATAAAATGACTTGAGATATTCATGAGAGCCAATAGTGAGAAAAATACAACCACATAAAGGTTAGAGGGTGAAGGTCTGTATGTGTTGTTTTAGACAGGGTAGTGGGAAAGGGCCCACGAACAGGAGACATTTGAGCATGGACCCAAGTGTGGTAAGTGAAGGAGCCCAGGCATCCTTAGGAGCTCAGTGTGATCTATTTTGGTGTGTCCTGACACTTTTCCTTACCCCAGAACTCTGAAAAAAATAGGCGGTCCTAGAGGAGCGGGTCTGCTCTGTGAATTTTCCAAACTGTTTCTATGGGATTGAGACGATGGCAGATTGTGTACAGAGACAGACTGCCCCTCTGGAGGTCTTTTCTTTCTACTGGAACAAGGGTGTTGAGAACTGGGGAATGTAGAGGAGATGCTGCCTTTAAACCACAGCTGTTTTCTTGTCTCCTGGCCCCAGGGTGGAGACTGTGCAGGACAGATGGGAGTTGGACATTAAAGTTCCAGCCTCTTCACTCCTTTTGGGCTTTTCCTCTCCTGTGTCATCTGGTGACAAAAAGAATCAAAATCTCAGAGCTAGGGGTCACTAACTGAGAGCTAGTCAGACTCTCCCTGCATGGAGGAAGACACATTCACTGAGATGGGGGGTGGGCTTTCATCACAAAAATAAAGAGGAAGAATTGGATAATGTACTCCAGGGAGCAGGCTCCTACAAGTCAGAGAAAGACTTAATGCTCTTACCTTAATAGCTCTTACCTCATGACAATGTCTTGGATAGACTCCACTTCCCAACAAAATCCCCAAAATGATAAATAGAACTAAAGTAAAAACTTT
>NW_007744377.1:15061-16779 GCF_000696425.1 Galeopterus variegatus
CGTGCATTGCCCAGCTCTTCCTGTACCTCGCTGTGGGGACGACAGAGTTTGCATTACTTGGAGCGATGGCTGTGGACCGTTATGTGGCCATCTGTAACCCTTTAAGATACGACATCATTATGAACAACCGCACCTGCAACTTGGTAGTAATCGTGTCATGGGTGTTTGGGTTCCTTTTTCAGATTTGGCCAGTTTACGCCACATTTCAGCTCACTTACTGCAAATCAAATGTTGTAGACAATTTTTTCTGTGACCGAGGGCAATTGCTCAAACTATCCTGCAATGATACTCTTTTCACAGAGTTTATCCTCTTCTTAATGGCTGTTTTTGTTCTCTTTGGTTCTTTGATCCCTACCATTGTCTCCTACACCTACATCATCTCCACCATCCTCAGGATCCCCGCGGCCTCTGGCCGGAGGAAAGCCTTCTCCACCTGCGCCTCCCACTGCACCTGTGTCGTGATCGGCTACGGCAGCTGCTTGTTCCTCTACATGAGACCCAAGCAAACGCAGGCAGCCGAGTACAACAGGGCAGTGTCCCTGATGGTTTCTGTAGTGACCCCTTTTCTGAACCCTTTCATCTTCACCCTCCTGAATGACAAAGTTATAGAGGCCCTTCGGGATGGAGTGAAACGCTGCTGTCAGTTATTCAGAAACTAGCCTATTCTATGACTGGAATAATCCAGAAAGGACTTGCTCATCTTTGAGCTGCCTCATAATCATTATCATCATCAAATAATCTGTGTTCAACCAAAAGACNGATAGACTCCACTTCCCAACAAAATCCCCAAAATGATAAATAGAACTAAAGTAAAAACTTTTAAATTAACAAAGTGCAAATGGGGCTAAATTTAGAGGACACACACACAAAAAGAGTAACCATGTCTTTGTGGAATTGGCTAGAAATACTTATGTTTGTTGAAATGCAGCAGGACATTGCAGGATGGGAATGTAATAGGAAGAGGAGAAAGTTTAATTCCACTCAAGATGGAAGGCGTGGTGCTATAAATGAGCAGGTTGTGATCACAGAAGTGGGCAGGGTGGCCAGTCAGAGCAGAGTTGGAGGCAGGATGTCCAGTGCACTGAGAGGCAAGGGTGCATTCTGTGAGAGGGGCATTTCATGTTTATTGTGTGGTGTTGGTAACTGGTACTCATCTTCTTGTACTTACACATTTATCTTCACATATAATATGTATTTTTTACAAAATGTTTAACATCAACCTTGTATAGAAAATAGTAGAGTTGTAAAGTCAAAGAGCAGGAGGGGAATGTTTCTTCAACTGAGAGATGTCATTAATCCTTTTGATATTAAAAGCAGTGTTGTCTCCCTTTTGCTGCCTACATATCACAAGGAACAAGGGCTCAGAACTAAATGTTGGAGAATCAATCTAGTGCCACTGAATTTTATCTCCTTGGCTTCCCTGGCTCCGAAGAACTACACCATGTCCTTTTTGCTATCTTCTTCTTCCTCTACTTAGTGACATTAATGGGAAACACAGTCATCATCATGATTGTCTCTGTTGATAAACGTCTGCGGTCCCCCATGTATTTCTTCCTTGGCCACCTTTCTGTCCTGGAGATCCTGGTCACGACCATAACTGTCCCCATGATGCTCTGGGGATTGCTGCTCCCTGGGATGCAGACAATATCTTTGAGTGCGTGCATTGCCCAGCTCTTCCTGTACCTCGCTGTGGGGACGACAGAGTTTGCATTACTTGG
>NW_007744378.1:0-231 GCF_000696425.1 Galeopterus variegatus
CTTAAGGTTGTCTGATATCTCTCTTATATTTTCTTCAATGTTTTTAATTCTTTTTTCTTTTCTTTTTTTTTTTTGTCTGCCTGTGTTATTGCAAACAGCCCATCTTCAAGGTCAGAAGTTCTCTCTTCTGCTTCTGCTATCCTGCTCATTAAACTCTCTGTTCTTTTTTTTTTTTTTATTTCGTTGAATGAATTCTTCAGCTTGGCAAGCTCTGCTACATTCTTTTTCAGG
>NW_007744378.1:1652-13368 GCF_000696425.1 Galeopterus variegatus
AAAAAAAAAAAAAAAAACAGTATATAATTTTACTTTACCAAATCCCAAAATGAATTTTAATCAAAGACCCCTACTGGGGTCTGAGTTCCCATTTGGTCCAGCCAAAATTGCTAGTCAAGTTCTTTTCCAAAACGTTAGAGGTGGGGAGAAGGGTCTTAAAGGGAGTGGAGAATTATACTGAAATGCTGTCAGATCTCATTGCCAGGAGGTGAGTACACAGTGGAGAATATTACGCCTAATTCTATGTCTAAACCAATAAAAATAAATAAATAAAATAAATAAATAAAGACATGTGATGCCAGGGGCAAATGAATGAAGCCCGACTCAAAGTCCAGGCTCAGGATTTGGAACTAAGAGTTGATGAGCAAAACAAACAACCCTTTCTCCCAACAACTCTCCCAACTCCAAACCGACTCCAAGCCAAGCAGATATACTGTCAATTGGGGTGTCCTCTAAGACAGGAAGAGCTAGATCCAGCCTCAGGGGAGCCTGAATGTGCTGACAGGTAAGGAAAAGCTGGGTGGGAGCCACAAGAAAGTGCTCATTTATTCAGCCTGGGAAGGTTTAGCTGTGGACAATATCATGAAGTTGGCAATGTTGTTTCTTGAACTTGGCTTCTGGCTCCCACCCAAGTCTTGAATCTGCCTTCCTTAATGTGAGGTTAAGTCCTCTAACACTTCTTCACATCCCCTTTAAAAGTGCTTACAGTGGAGTGCATTACAAATTTACATGAAGTTCAACATCTCATTCCCCTCACTTGACAAAAAGCTCTAGCGGAAAAGACTGTCTTATTCATTCTTGAGACTTCCACAGCACCCAGGACCTATTCTGTAGAAGATGCTCAAGGAATGTTTGTTCAAGGAGTGAATGAATTAATGAGTTAATGACTGGGATATTTCAAAGTATCATTCCTCCTGTAGACCAAATTTATACCTTAACATCTAAACTTTTAAATAACTTATTCCTTCATTAGGCAAATGCAAATCAAAACCACAATGAGATAACACCCCACACCCACTAGGATGACTATAGTGTTGGTGAGGATTTGGAGAAATTGGAGCCCTCATAGGTTGCTGGTGGAAATGTAAAATTATTCAACAGCTGTGGAAAACAGTTTGATGGTTCCTCAAAAGTTAAAGATAAAATTATATGACCCAGCAATTGGTATGTATCTGCTATGGATTGATTGAACCATGTCTCCCAGAGTTCATATATTAGAAGCTTAATTCCCGCTGCAACTGTTGAAGGTGAGAAATCCTATTATGGTTATTGAAAGGTGGGGCCTTGAAGAGGTGATTAGATTCTAGGACAATGCCATAGTGAATGGATTAATGGTAGTGAGTGGTTCTGAGGGCTTTAAAAGGAGAGCACATGAGGAGCTCACTCTCTCTCTCTCTCTCTGTTCCACCATTTTCTGCCCTGTAAGACCCCTGCATTGCTGTAAAGCCACCACCAAGAAGACCCTTACCAGATGTGTTCCCTGGACTTTGGACTTCCTGGCCTCAGAAACTATAAACAATAAATTTTGTTTTCTTACAAAGTACCTAGTTCCAGCTACTTTGTTATAAGCAACAGAAATGGACTAATACAATACCCAAAAGAATTGAAAGCAATTACCCAACAAACACATGTACACATATGTTAATAGCACTATTCACAATAGCTAAAAGGTGGAAACAACCAAAATGTCATCACCAGATGGATGGGTAAACAGTCTGTGACATACTCATATACTCCTACATACAAAGAAATGTCATTCAGCCTAAAAAGGAAAGAAGTACTGATAGATGTGACAACGTGGATGGATCCTGAAAACATTATGCTAAGTGAAAGAATGATTTCATGTGTCTGAAATATCCAGAATAGGTAAATTTATGTAGGCAGAAAGCAGACTGGTGATTACCAGAGGCTGAGGAAGAAGAAAATGTGGATTAACTGCTTAATGAATATGGAGTTTCCTTTTGAGGTGATGAAAATGTTTTCAAACTAGATAGAAATGGTGGTTGCACAACTTTGTAACTGTACTAAATACCAATGAACTATCACTTCAAACTATTTAATTTTTTTAAGTGAGTTTCACTCCTATGAAAAAAATCAGCTATCTCTCACTGCATGCTAAATGGTCTGACACATGAATACAATTGACATGTATTACATTACACAATTTTCAGGGGTCAGGAATTCAGGAGGGCTTAGCTGCATGGTTTCAGTCAAGATGTTGCCCAGGGCTGCTGTCATCTGAAGGCTTGACTGGGGCTGGAGGATCTGCTTACAAGATGTCTCCTCACATGGCTGTTGACAGGAAGCCTCAGTTTCTCACTTAATAAACCTCCCTATGAGGCTGCTTGACTGTCTCACACATGGCAGCTGGCTCCCCAGAGTGAGTGATCCATAAGAGTACAAGGCACACTGTCTTTGATGAACTAGCCTAGAACGTTCCACACTGTTACTTCATAATATCCCACTAGTTGTACAAGTCAGGCCTATTCAGTGTGGGAGGCACCTATACAAGGACATGAATTCCAGGAAGCAAGGATCAGCGGGAGTCATCTGGAAGGCTGTTTACCACACCCCCTTCTCCCTTACATAAGAGGTAATGATGTGTTAATGCATCACCCACTCAGCCTGAACCTGACTCCAAAAGTGGAGAACAGAAGGCAGCCATGGGAACACAGGATAGAAAGCACAGGAAACACTGCACATGAATAGCATGTATGTGGGGAATTGTGCAGATCATGCCTGAGGATTGCACAAGTTTTGTCATGCAGATGTCGTCTGATGAAAAACTAATCCTAAAACAATTTCCTGGGAACCCAAGTTTTTTTTCATCACCTTTTGAGATGATGAAAATATTTTGGAACTAGATAGAAACAGTGGTTGCACAACTTTATGACTGTACTAAAAACAGTCTTAAAAGTACTCTCTTAGGAGAGTCTTTGAGGCAGGACTCTCCTAAGTAATTGGAATATTGATCCCTGATAACAAGACACCTAACTCAATGAGGATGTCACAGTGAACTAGGGAAAAGCATCTTGTCACCTCCCCTTGTCTCCCAGTTTCCCTTCATGGGTTACTACATGCCAGCACGCAGCTTCCCCAACAGCTCCTAGGCCTGCCCTGCTGCTCAAGACCAAGGCCATTTCTCTGAAATGGCAGCTTTGCCAGGGTGACAACTCTCAGAGACCAGAAGCTACTCCAACACAACTACAGGCATGTTTGTTTCATCTTGTGAGTCAGCTCTTCCAAGATCCTGCCTCAATCCAATTGCTGAAACTTAGCCAGATTAATAACATTTTGCAGAAATCTTGACTTGGGTATAACACTGCTTGGAGGCATTCATGGAAGTAAGGGATCCAAATACTGGTCACTTCTCATTTGGAAAGAAACAAATGACCAGGTTGTTTGAAGTTTTACTGAAATAAAAAGTTTAGTAATAAGAGCTTTCAGCTTTGTAAAAGACAATCAGCTGCCTAACAAGATACGACGTACTGTGGATACTGGCTGCCAATTTACTTGGAATGAACTTCAGGAAGAAGTGGGATGAATCACACAATTGGAGGTTGGGTGGGCAGAGAGATAAGATAAGCAGCTCAGGGTAGATATGAGATGCAATCAGATGATGTTTGCTGCAAGATAGTGCCTGCTCAGAGGTGCTTGCTCTGGAGAAAATATGAGGGTCTGGGATCTAGGAAGGAAAAAAGAAAGGTCAGTGGGCACAGTCAAGGAAGCTGAGCGAGAAAGGGAAGAGATAACAGGCGCATTGTGGGATCAGGGCAGTTGGTGTGTCCTGGGAAATGGGATCCCAGGTTCGTGGATGTATGTAGGAATCAGGAGGTGATAGGGGCTGAGAAGAGAAAGTCAGAAGGGTAGAAGAGGTGGGGGAGTGGGTTGGAAACAGCCAGAGAAAACAAATGAATATAATCATATCTGTATATGGGAATATAAAACAAGTGGCACAGGCGTGAAGGCCAGATGCACTGTGTATCAGACTCTGTGGAAAGAACTAGTTAAAGACAACCAAATGAAACAAAACGAGAATACCAGAAGAGTTTGTTTGTAGGCTATAATGTCATGATTATATTTTTCACTTGCTGAGTGATTAGAGAAGAAATAGAAGTCCATGGAGCATGAGCAAAGCTTTATTAATTAAAAAAAATTATTCCTCAGTTGTGATTCTCACTGACTTCTGCAAAGGTGGAAAGACTAGTTAAACTGCGGTACCATTACATGGATGAACATGGAACTCTGCTGTCCAGGATGAACCTAGAAAATGTTAAACAAGGATGAGGACAGTTCTGGTTTACAGCAGGCAGTAGGTACATTAAGGAGAAAAGCAAAGCATTTTTAGCAAACGCCAAGCAGGACAAGGGATCCGGCCAAAGAAGTCTTGCTCTTGCCAAAGGTTCCAGGATGCAAGATAAAAGGCACACAACTCTGCAGATGTCTGGCTTACGTTCTCCTTTTTCTTTACCCCCTACCCTCAAATCCATGGACAAAAATATTAATGACGTCTCTCTGCTAACCTTATGAGTGAACTATAGTTGCAGTTTGTAAAGAGGGCCATTTTTTCTTGTTGTACATGCTATTCTGTTCAGGTTTTAATTGTCTTCCTCATTCACATTGTCATTACATACTTGATTTCATTATTTGCCATTATATTTAACAAACATTTACTGTACGCTGACTATGTACCAGGCACTGCTAAGTACTTCAGGGGTTAATGGAGATGAATAACATGCCACTTAATTCATTCACTTAACAAGTATGCTCGTGAGCACCTACGCTCTTTTGGGTATTGTTCTAAATATTAGATATTCGAGCTACAGCAGAGAATAAAACAAAGGCTCTGACCTTATGGAGTTTACAGTCAAGTGGCATCAATATGCAATTTGACCACCTTATGAGACAACTACACAATAGATACAACAACAAAGAATGTAAGTAGCAAACATAAATCATAAGAAGAGAACTACGATGTTTCCAAAGAAGAAATCACACCTGGCTAGAGATGAAGGGGTGGGGGAATGGGAGGCACTGTTGGAATTGAGCTAGAAGAAGGGATAGGAGGAGGCAGTAGGGAAAGGAGTCTCGAGGCATGAACCAAGCAATGGAGTGAGCAGAGCACAGGCTACATATGAGCAAGAGTGGAGAGCCAGATTTGGTTAGTATCTTGCTTAGGTTGGAAATACATGGAAGACAGGGAGACAAAGGTTAGACATGGCCAAACGTGGAAATCTTTGGATGACTTTTGAGAAGCAAAGTGACAGGACTAGGAGAGTTTTTTGGCATGGATTGGGAGAAAGAAGAGAGCATGTGGGGCAAAAGAGAGGTGATTCCCAAACTTTCAATGCTCATTCCTTAATTAGACTCCATAGTTTGAATGTATTCCTGTTTGCACATGGTCTTTCCAGAACTAAATGCAGATTTGAATATGTGGCTGAATCATTATTTATTAGCAAACTTACATAACAGTATCTTAAGAAGTATTTAAACACCATTATAATAATAACTTCATTTAATAATAGCCTCATTTACATGAAACATTCTATTGTAAGGTTATTCCAACATTATGCCATTAATCACCAGAGACCCCAATAAATTGAAGAGTGTGACCCTAGAGCCTGGTCCTACAGGAAGACATATGAGGGGGATTGGATGACTGTCCTCCATACAGATGTCAGGTAAGGAGGGACCTCAGAGGTGGAGAGGTTGTTCACCTCATCATGGCTTCTGACTTCTTGAGGCCTGATCTCCACCCCTCTTTTCAAACCCTAGACTTCTTTTTGTTTGGATTCTTATCTGAGTCCTGCTTCTTTTTCAGACCTTTCCAAAATTGGAAACTCATTTGGGAGCATCTTCTGGGTCTCCCTCTATGGTGCAGCTGCCTTCCCTCTTGGTCCCTTCACTCCTTGCACCTGGTCTTAGGGCAAGAGGAGTGGCACTTGGCTGGCTGAGACGTGAATGAGTACTGGTCCCCCTCTGCATGGAGAGAGACTCCAGAAAAATTAGCTGCTTGGCACAGTTATCCAAAAAGCAAAAAACTGTAGATGGGAAAATGAAAGCAGAATATTTGCTCCTCAGCACTCTTGCTCTTTTAATATACAGCTAAAAGTTAACGTGTCCCAGAAGGCAGCACAATTTGAGGGGGAATGCACATATTTGGAGCCTTTGAAGTCCATAGACTTCAGTTCAAATTTTGACTCTGCACTGATAGATCTGTTTAGCACAGAGTTAGTCTATGGACTGCATGTTCTCATCTGTGAAATGGGTTAACAATCACTTCTCCTCTTCACCCATCTAGTTGGTAATAAGGAGCAAATGAAATCATGACTACAAAGGTGATTTGTAAGTTTTAAAATGTGTTATGAAGGGCTGGCCCGCTTGGGAGTGCAGCGGCGCTCCCGCCGAGGGTTCGGATCCCATGTGGAGACCGGTTCCCACTCACTGGCTGAGCACGGTGCGGGCGCAACACCGAGGGTTGCAATCCCGTTACCGGTCAGTAAAAAAGACAAAAAGGAAAAAAAAAGTGTTATGAATATATATAATTACATTTCCTTTTGATTTGCTGCAACTCACAATCCTTCCTGTTTTCTCTCCTGGTGATTTCTGCAAAGTTTTCATTAGAGGATTCACACTACATTTTAAGATCCCTTCGGGCTTGCAAATTTGATGACCTCTATAAAGTTTCTCATAAACTCCCGGGGCTTACAAATAAAGGCTTTAACTTTTATTTCTTCTCCATTCATACTGCCTATTTAGTGACAAAGCCTGCCATTTTGTTAGTCTCTGAATGTCATTCATTTAATGCATTTTATTTATTCAGTCAGTAACTATTGAGTGTGTGGTCTGTGCACGATGTTTTCAAAGTGCTAAGAGTAATAGAGATATGAGTATGATGTTATCTGAGTCCTGGGTAACCTGGTAATCCCCAAAGGCCATCTACATGATGTTCCCGTGGCCAATTTTCATCAAGCACTGCGAGGACTGAGCTGCCCGTCTTCCCTCCTTGGATCGCCCCAGGGCCCAGAGGTGGATGTTGAAGAACTGAAATGAGGTCAGTTTGGTGGGTGGGCAGAGGGCAGGCGGTGCAGGGCCAACCATGTGATTTGGGGTTTAGATGAAGAGCTGGACCAGGTTGCTTTGCAATCAATCCAAATTATAGTTCAGTCTGTCTATTCTGTCTTCATAAGGTTTTTCTAAACCACCCCTACTGTTAGAAAAGAACCTTTCAGGAACTGAGAAGTAGAAACAGTGAGGTCACTGATTTTCTATCAGACAGTTTTGTGGCATGTGCTGTTTGCGGTTCTTACCTTAGTTGTTAAGGTCATAGGCATGCCAGGCCACAAAGACTTGTTCAGATGCCATGTTTGCCTTGGAACCAGTGGAGGTATCAGGGTAAAAGGAAAATACTCAAACATAAAAAGAAGGGCAAACTGTGATTACATAAACTTTTTTCCCTCCCTGAATGGTATCCAGGTCATGGTTAACTGCACCAGAGTTCTTTATAACAGTGATAGCTGAAATATTTAGGACTGTATAAGCCAGATTTAGAAAATAAATAGGACATAGAAAATTCTATTACTCATACAGTTGCATGGGGTCTGAGAAAGAGACATGAAATGCCTTTTAAGTATATTTTCTAATTGCAAATGTAGGTGGTTGCATTCTCAGAGTCGAAATAGCCAGGGAGCAGTTCTCTTTTTTTCCCCACGAACTCTTCAAATTAAACCCAAATAGAATTTTTCCAAATATTAATTTGGCACATAACCTCTCTGTCAGCAAGCCTCTCTGTTTTGGACCATCTGAATGAAGGGTCTTTCCTAAAGGAACCAATAACTAATTATTTAAAGGCAAGAATGTTTGGAGTTTAGGTAGATATTCATATTTTAGGGTCCTCTCCTCCCAGATTTTGTCTTATTTACAAATTACCAGTGAAGGGAAGTTTCAGATATATTTAATGTATAGCACCAACTCTAATAGTTCAATAAAATAGTACTGGTATCTTCATCTCATGTAGATCCTTGATTAACCTTACTACATGCACTATGATTACTGCTCATAGGGTAGCTGTGTTCTTTTCCTTTGAACATGTATCTCACCCTTTATGGTTGTCATTGCATGGAGTGTTGTGGGAATCAGGAAGGAGAGCTCCTGTCAATTGCAGCTTATGTTGTAAGTGCACTTAAGCTGGGTGAGCCTTAAGTAGACCAGACAATGAACTATGGGGTGTGGGGGAAATTCACTGCTGCACTTTCCTATCCCAGCCTGTTCCTGCCCTCACCAATTCTCTTTTACTTACTCTTTGATGCCAGAAATTCCCTCAACAGGCATGACAGGCCACACCAGAGAAAACAAATATTTCAAGAACTAGTCACATCTGAGTACAATCTATTTCAAAATCAGGTATAAATAAGTGGTGCATGGTCTTTTATTCTCAGGCAAGGTGAGAAAACCTAGAGGAGAGGACATCAGGGGGATGTCAGTTTCCAGAGGGGGTCCTCAGTGGTTGAAAGGAGAGAGGAAGGTGCAGAAAAAGAAGACTGAGAACTTGAGTTATCACTTATTCTAAAATTTGGCCTAGGATGGTTCTGCCCTATGCATACATCAAGTGGTTGGTCAGTTTGCCTAATATTTAACCCAGTGATTGACAGAAGATGTACAACAAAGTCATCTCTGAGTGAACGCTAAAGCTTTGCCTCTTGAGTAGCCAGCACATCCCATATCAACCACACAGCATGATAGTCTCCTGATAGATATTAGGGCCCCAAGGGCATTAGAGATGGTGGAAGCTGTTGATCACTTTAAGAAGGCTCTGACCTTGGGCTCTGGGCTCTGGGCTCTGAGCTCATCTGAGACTAAGGGAAAAGTGCATTGATTTTTTTTTTTCTCTTTCATTTCAGTTTGCATCTCCCATCCTAATGATCCTCCTAACTCCATCTCTGGCCCTGATGGCAAGTGAGGGTGAAGAGGGTCTAATCTATCTAGCTCTCCTTTAGCAGAAGTATTTCAAAGGTGATAATCAAGGGTGACCTCCCTCAAACTTCTTGTGGGTACCCTTGAAACCCGCAAAGTACGGGCCAAGTAGGAGCTGTGGACTTTCAACTATCTCACTGTTGCTCGGTGTTCTCCAGATCATCGGTGACAGCCATCTCTAGATTGGATCTGTTGGGACCCAAACCATCCATGTCAATGCCATCCAAGGTACGGTCAGCATCTGAGACAACGACGTTCTGAGTAAATGGGATGGGATCTTGGACTACAGGAATGTAAGATGTGACACACGTTCTTTACAACACCAAAGAAAGCCTTGTCTGGTCCAAAATATAGACTCATGCTTTTCCAGAGAGAAGAGGACATGGTCCGCATTTGCCTTCTCTGGATGTAGGCCCTCCATGGGAATGCTTGCCTTTAGGTGAGGGACCAGCTTTCCTTCTTTCTGAACCAGAGAATGTACGGGGAACTTCCCTGTAGGGATCCTTCATCTCTGTGTTCCTGTGAGATGCTCACTTCACAAAGCTGCCAAAAGCCTCCAAACTAAAGCCATTTAAAGAGTCCCCATGCCTTGTAACTGGTATGTGTTATGGCAGTTATTTTGTCTTGACTCCAGATTTTAATGTTTATTTCAAAAAAGAATGATGTATTTTTTAAAAATCTGGTGGCAACTTGCCCATCTCTTTAAGTAGTAAAATTTAGTAGAAAGATGCAAGATCGGACCTGTGTCCTTGGCCTGGAGCTGCAATGGAAAGGCATTATAACCTCAGGGACATCACTCAGTCTTTGTGTACCTGTTTCCTCCTCTGCAAAACAGTGTTAACAGCTGCCTTTCCTATCTGTCAAGATTCTGAAGGATTAAATGACATAAAAGCCCACAGTCCTCACTCTGGCCCCAAAGGCCCCCACCACCCACCTCCACTGCGTTCTCTCCATCCATATTGGAACTTTCAGGACAGACACCTCTGACATGGCCTTCCTCTCTGCTCCCACCTGCACCTGCCATGTTCTCTCCCCCAGATGCCTTCTTCCTGGCTCATCACCTAAGTCTCTCCCAGTTTCTTCAAGGAGCCATCCCCTGAATCCTCCTAGAAGGCATGCAGTCCAGTGATTTCCAACCCTGTTGTAAACCATGGAAACTTTTCTTTAAACAAAATATTTCACATAGTCCATTATGGGGAACAGAAGAAGCCAGTTCTGTCTGGAGGAGAGATATGCCTGTGAACTTAGGCTCAGTCAGACACGGCTAGAGAAAGCTGCTCTAGCCCAAGCTGAGAGAGAGCCCACACAGGGACAGTAGGTGACAGACCCAGGATAGCATCTGAGTCTGGAGGTCCTGGCCCAAGGCTCCTGACAACCCCATGCATTCAGAGAGCACCCTGTAACCTGCACAGTGCCCTCCCAAGCTCACACGGCAGTTAGTGTCGCATCTCATCCTCTCATCTTCATGACAGCCCCGTGGAGAGAGGCTATTGTTGTTCCTGCTTCACAGTGAGGAAACTGAGGATTGTGGAGGACGCTGAGACAATGACAGCTGCTAAGTGGCAGAACAGGACCTTAAAGTTAGCCTTTTATCGGAGCTAAATCTGTACCCCTCTAGTACCTCCAGTCCATTAATGGTGTGCAGAGTGCCCTGGAGGTTTCCTTCCCATGCCCTCAGCAGGAGACAGCACCAGTGCCACAGAGCCCACGGGAGTAGCAGGGCTCTGTACGCAGCGTTGCCAGTGCTGATGCTGGCCTTTGCTCTGGAGCCCAGGGCAGCACTGTGCCGGGGTGCTCTCCATCACAGTCAGAAGAGCTATGTGCTGGCACTTGATGGAGAGTAAGTGTCCACTGTGACTGAATGAATGACTGTGACTGAATGAACGACATGTTTCCTCTGTGTTGCTTTAAGGCCCTCTTGGTGGCTAAGCTGTTTAAAAAATAGCAATAAATAAATAAAATAAAGCTGTTTTTCTTGGCCAAGATGGACTAAGTGGTCTTCCCAAGTTTGGATGACATTAGCAAGGCCCTGGACAAGCAGGTAAGTGAGACAGTTCATTGTGGTCACCTCCTAGTCGGGTGGTTTCCAACTCTGCATCCAACCTCCTTGGACAATGCTGTACACAAAGGGGGACTTAGTTCATGAGTGCTCTTAATGCCCATCAAATGCCACCACCATGCACAAGATTCCAAGTCCAGTCAGTGTCCCATTCAAGTCAAGTCATAATTGAATCAATGAAAATTCCATGCCATGACCTCATTTTGGTGTATTCTGGAAGGGTTTGACCTACATATTAGTGAATACAAATTGTTGACTATAAACATTAGAGTGAATAATAGACTATTCACATCCACCTGCCTTCTCTCCTCCCCTGACCACCCCCAAATACATGCACACGTACTATCTTTACCTAAAAATAAGCCCAGGACTGCTGAAGCTCTCTTCCTCTCAGCCTGTTAAATGACAAGAGTAGTCCAGTAAGTTCAAAACCAGCAGGAAGTCCTCGGAAAGTCATGTAAACCTTCTGTCACTTGCTTAAGTAACATGCACAGCACATTTAAGCAACACTGGTGTCCATGGCAGTAGGATTTGTTCACTCTTAGGGGAAAAAATACACTTCAGGTTACATAAAAATAAAGCAACTTATCAATTTTTAAAAAAGAGAATTTGAAAGTATCCTACTCATCTGATTTAACAAGTGAAAACACAAATGCCACAATTTTTTTTTAATATTCTGTATTA
>NW_007744378.1:15059-16778 GCF_000696425.1 Galeopterus variegatus
GGACCCTACTGACCTGGGGCTGCTGGTGCCCACGGAGCAGGCCCTCCCTCTGCCTATGCGAAGCTGCTCATTTCAGTCCTCTACCTTCTGCCTTTTGACCCAATACCCAGCTCTATAATCCAGAAAATTTGGTACACTTCCTCTCTCTGGGTTAGAACATTAAAGTTTCTTGCCTCACTGGTCTAGCAAATGGGCTCCCCTGCCTGCACTGTCGTCTCAGCCTCCTGCAGCCCCGAGCATCCCACACCAGCATGGTGCAGAGGAGGAGGTGCCTCTCCCTGGATGTCTCCTTTCTAAGGGCCTCTCTTTGGGGTACACTTTTGACTAAACAAACAAACAAACAAACAAAAACACTAGCCACTGCACAGACTTAACTGCGGGTCTGAGGCTGCATCTGTGTCTCCTACAAATTGATGTGGAGATTCTAAAGAAGCCTGTTCTGTGTGGTGGCCCAGCCTGCACCATTAAAACTCATCAGAGAGATCCAAGTAAACCTCCCTTTGGAACTGGTAACCTCCAGGCATTTCTCTTCATTGCAAATTAATAAGGTATCTGGACTTTTTAACTGGCCATTCTTCTAGCTAGGTGAGGCAGAGCCAAGCCCATCCAAACCACACAGAGCATCTCTGGCCCCCCAACCTCAGGAGCAAAGATAAACAGGAATGGAGTGTTAGAGATACAGACCCAGGTGTCCACAGAAGATCGTGTTGGAGTTTGCAGCACTTTATAGTAGGGTGGGTCTGGGTGCTGGATGGGGGAGTTGTGGGCTCTGGATGGTGATGAGGGTGCTTCTGAGCACCAGCTCCACCTAGGGGATAGAGGAGCAGTGCAGCATGGCTACCCACAGCCAAGAATGAAAGGTGATTGCATAGGAAAAGCCCAACATAAACCTCTAACTGGGCTTCAACAGGGTGTGGTTGGGTAGGCCAGAGGCTCTGAACATCTGGGTTTATCTGCATGCAGCTTATTTGAGGATAAGGCAAGTGGAGATATGTACATAACCATGTTCAGGGTGGAAGTACCAGATGCAATATACCAAGGCTTGGTCAACCCAAAGCTCTGAGGGGACCACAAGGTAGGGTCTGGCCCCGAGGTCCTAGTCCAATGAGTCCCCTGAGTCAAATCACCATGGTAGTCAGTGTATCCCCGACCTGTATGCACCTTGTCCCTGACATCCAGCCTCCAACTTTGAACCTGTCTTGTCACATGTGCCTAAGTCCCTGTTTCACTTTCCTGGATCCCTGCTCCTGAACTCTCTGTGTTGCTGTGCGGGCCCACTGCCTACTGATTGTTCTAATGCCAATCCCCCCTCTGGGGTTTTTGAGCTCCAGCTACTCTTGAATTTCTCATCCAATTATTANGGAAAGGGACATCTCAGTGGCTGGCAACCCTGCTGGGGATGTGTTGAGGGATCAGTGGTGACCAGCTTAGAAAGTTACCAGAGATGACTTCAAGGTCTGCCTGCTAGTCCAGATATATTCAGTAACCTGTTGCCAGTCACTTATATCTTAGTATAAATTAACCCAACAAACATGGCCTTTTCATAACATGAAGATCTGACAGCAAAACAGAGAAAATTTTAGGGGCTGAGAAACTAAGGATGATGATTAAGGATCAATAAAAGAAATAGAAAAAGAAGATGTGGAGCCAGTTATTGCAGGGCTGGGGGCAGTGAGATTTTCCATTTCAGTCCTGCAGTCTCCTGCTAGAAGAGCTGTC
>NW_007744379.1:0-16777 GCF_000696425.1 Galeopterus variegatus
CGGGGGTCACCAAACTCAGCCTTCGAAGGCTGAATCTAGCCTGCCACCTGCTTTCGTATGGCCTTGAATTTAGAATGGTTTTTTAATTTTTAAATGATTGGGGAAAAAAATCAAAAGAATATTTAATGACAGGTGAAAATTATATGAAATTCAAATTTCAGAATTCATAAATAAAATTCTATTAAAACACAGCTATACTCATTTGGGCATGTCTATGTCTGCTTTTGTGTTACACTGGCACAGTTGAGTAGCTGTGACAGAAAAAGTGTGACCCAGAAAGCCTAACATATTTACTATGTGGCCCTTTACAGGAAAAAAAAAAGAAAAAAAGCCAATTCCTGTCTGACAATATTGCAGAATCACAAAAATAAAGGAGCCTGTGTCTGGAAGCCTGTTCAGTGAGGAAGGCCACCACTGAACAGAAACTCCAGAAATAAACTTCTGTTATTAAGCCACTGGGGGTTTATTTGTTATAGCATTTAGCAGGACCCTAACGACAGGCAGGAAGTCCAGATAGGGAGGAAGTTAGTACACTCATGGGAGCAATAAATAATGGCAACATGAACTAAGGATGTGGAGGAAGAAAGGTTATTTTGAGGGATATTCAGGAGGTAGAATAGGTGTATCTGTGGCTAACAACCAGTTGACAAACTCAGCTATCCCACTGAGTTTATCCATTTCTGAGAATTAAGCCGAACCAAACAGAGAGAAACAAGCACAAATTAGTAGGCATCTAGGCAGTTTCTCAGACTCTGACTTAGTGCCACAATATTTCTAGGAGCCCCACTCATCTGTGGAAAGGCATGCCATCTCTTTACTGCCTTCTGAGCTTTGCCAATGATCTGGGATATTGTCAGGCTGGTGGGAATTTCAATAAGTTCCTCTTTATGACAATTGAGTTTGCTCGTATTACACGACAGAGGAAAAGTTCTATGAGTTAACTGGTCAGTCTCTTGTACTATTGCTGGAAAATATATTTTCAGCGAAGAAGCAAAGCTGAGGATATTCTAAAAATTCTCACTGTAAATATATTTCCATTTCTTCATTGAAAATGTAGTTCATTATAATTTATATAAAAGCTACAGAGCATAACACATGAAAAGAAGCAAAAGCCTCAATTCCTAGGTTGTCACACTCATCTCCCTTCATCTGGCTCTCAGACTCCATTTCCTTTGGTGGGCGGTAAGAACATTCATGGTTTTGCAAGCCAATTTTTTTTTTGGGGGGGGTGACGTGTGGGGAAAAACCCCTACACATTTTGATGACCAGAAGTACTGAGAATTAAGTGTGAGAGTAGGCAAAACAGGTTTGTTTGGTTTTTCATGTCTCACACAGGCAATAAGAAAGGAATGGAGTGCAGATACATGTTACAACGTAAATTAACCTCGAGAATATAATAAATGAGAGAAGCCAGTCACAAAAGAACACATCCTTTACAATTCTATTGACATGAAATGTCCACAGAAGGCAAATCTATAAAGACAGAGAGAAAGTTAGTGGCTGCTTAAAGCTGATGGTAGGAATGGGAAGTCATTATAGATGGATAAGAAGTTTCTTTGTGGGGTTATAGTAATGATCTCAAATAAGATTGTGGTGATGGTTGCACAACTCTATATACTAAAACACATTGAATTGTACACTTAAAAATTGGTCAATTTTATGGTATATAAATTTTACCTTAATATCCATCCACTGGTCTATCTTGCACGTTGGATAGATATTTTACCAGGCTTAATTTTGTAAAATCACACAGTGGTCAGTTATGCAGATCTCCCAAATATTGGCACATTTCATTATACAATATAAGAATAGTTTTTTTTCATTTTATCATTACACAATGTAAACATTTTTTGTGGCTTCACCAATTTATCCCCAATCCCCTTCCCCCCTCACCCTTTCCCACCTCTGGTGGCCTCTGTTCCATTCTCTCCTTTTGAGAGTTCAAGGAATTATTGTGATTGTTGTATCTTTCTTTTTTGTTTGTTTGTTTGTTTTGAGCTTCAACTTATGAGTGAGGACATGTGGTACTTCTCTTTCTGTACCTGGATTATTTCACTTAACATAATTTTCTCTAAGTTCATCCATATTGCTGCAAATGGAAGAATTTCATTCCTTTTTATGGCTGAGTAGTATTCCATTGTGTATATTTACCACATTTTGCTTACCCAGTCATCTGTCGAAGGACATTTATGTTGGTTCCTACTCTTAGCTATTGTAAATAGAGCTGCCATAAAATGGGAGTGCAGGTATCCCTTTGACATGATGATTTCCATTCCTTTGGATATACACCCAGCAATGGGATTGCTGGATCATATGGCAGTTCTATCTGTACTTGTTTGTTATATCTGTACTGTTATCTATAATGGCTGCAATAATTTACAGTCCCACCAACAGTGTAGGGAGGTTCCCCTTTCTCCACATCCTTGCCATTTGTTATTCTCTGTCTTTTTCATACTGGCTAGTTTATCTGGTATGAGATGATATCTCAACATGGTTTTGATTTGCATTTCCCTGATGCTTAGTGATGTTGAGTATTTTTTCATGTGTCTGTTGGTGATTTGTATATCTTCCTTTGAGAAATGCCTATTCAGCTCCTTTGCATTTTTTCATCAGGTTACTTGTTTTTTTTTAATGTTAAGTTGTTTGAATTCCTTGTGTACTCTGGATATTAATCCCTTGTCAGATGCATAGTATTTCCTACCATTCTATAGGTTGTCTTTTTGCTCTGTTGTTTCTTTTGCTGTCCAGAAGCTTTTTAGTTTGATATAATCCCATTTGTTTATATTTTCTTTTGTTGCCTGTGCTTTTGGGATCTTGTTCATAAAACCTTTGCCCAGTCCTACTCCCTGAAGTGTTTCCCCTATATTTTCTTTTAGCAATTTTGTAGTTTCAGGTCATATATAAGTCTTTAATTCATTTTGAATTGATTTTGGTATATGGTGAAAGGTACATGTCTAATTTCATTCTTCTACATACAGATGTCCAGTTTTCCCAGCACCACTTATTGAAGAGGCAGTCCTTTCCCCAATGTATGCTTCTATTGCCCTTGTCAAATATCAGTTGGTTGCGAGTATGTGGGTTGATTTCTGGGTTCTCTATTCTGTTCCATAGGTCTGAGTGTCTGTTTTTATACCAGTACCAGGCTGTTTTGGTTACTACAGCTTTGTAGTATAATTTGAAGTGAGGTAGTGTATAATGCCTTTGGCTTTGTTTCTTTTGCTCAGGATTGCTTTGGCTGTTTGGAATCTTTTGTTGTTCCATATGAACACCAGGATTGTTTTTTCTATTTCTGAGAAGAATGTTATTGGTATTTTGACAGGGATTGTGCTGAATCCATAGATTGCTGTGGGTAGCATGGACATTTTCACAATGTTAATTCTTCCAATCCAAGAGCATGGAATATATTTCCATCTTTTTGGGTCCTCTTTAATTTGTTTCAGCAGTGGTTTGTAGCTCTTATTGTAGAGATAGTTTACCTCCTTGGTTAAATTGATTCATAGGTATTTTATTTTTTTGTGGCTATTGTAAATGGGCTAGCTTTCTTGATTTCTATTTCTGCTAGTTCATTATTGGAGTATACAAACACTACTGATTTTTCTGTGTTGAACTTGTATTCTGAAACTTTACTGAAACCATTTTCAGCTCTAAGTTTTTCCTTAGAGGTTTTAGGTTTTTCTTTATATAGGATCATGTTATTTGCAAACAGGGACTGTTTGACTTCATCTTTTCCAATCTGGATACCCTTTATTTCTTTCTCTTGCCTGTTTGCTCTGACTAGTACTTCTAATACTATGTTAAATAAGAGCAGTGAGAGTAGGAATCCTTGTCTTGCTCTTGTTCTTAAGAAAAAAGCTGAAAGTTTTTCCATCATCCATTCAGGATGGTTTGGTGGTGAGTTTGCCTTATATGACTTTATTGTTTTGAGGTACTTTCCTTCTACACCTAATTTTCTGAGGGTCTTTTTATCATGAAGGATGTTGAATTTTGTCAAATGCTTTTTCTGCATCTATTGAGATAATCATGTATTTTTTGTCCTTGCATTTGTTGATGTGGTGTATCTCATTTAGTGACTTGTGTATGTTGAACTATATTTGTATGCCTGGAATGAATCCCACTTGATCATGGTATATAATTTTTTTGACACATTGTTGTTTGCTGTTTGCTAATATTTTGTTGAAAATTTTTGCATCTATGTTCAATAGAGATATTGTCCTGTACTCTTTTTTTGCTGTTTCTTTGTCTGGTTTTGTTACCAGGGTGATGCTGGCTTCATAGAATGACTTTGGGAGAATGGCTTCTTTCAATATTTTGGGATAGTTTGAAGAGAATTGGTATTAATTCCTCTTTAAAGGTTTGGTAGTAGTCAGCAGTAAAGCCATCCATACTTGGGCTTTTCTTTGTTTGGAGACTGCTGGTTACTGCTTCAATCTCATTGTTTTTTATTGGTCTGTTCATGTTTTCTGTTTCTTCTTGGTTTAGTTCATTGTTTGTATGTGTCCAGAAATTTATCCATTTCCTCTAGGTTTTCAAATTTGTTGGAAAATAGTTTATAATAGTCTCTAATGATTCTTCATATTGTGATATTGGTTGTAATGTTTCCTTTTTCATTTCTGATTTGTGTTTTTTGGGTCTTCTCTCTTTTTAGTTAGCCTAGCTAATGGCTTGTCTATTTTGTTCATCTTCTCAAAAAACCAACTTTTTTTTCATTGATCTTTTGTATTGTTTTGTGGGCCTCTATTTCATTTAGTTCTGTCCTGATCTTAATTATTTCTTTCTGACTACTAATTTGGGGATTGGGTTGTTCCTGTTTTTCTAATTCTTTGAGGTGTAGTGTTAGGTTGTTTATTTGAAATCTTTCCATTCCTTTGATGTAAGCATTTATTGCAATAAACTTCTCTCTGCTTTTGCAGTCTCCCACAGGTTTTGGTATGATGTGTCTTTATTTTCATTAGTTCCAAGAAATAATTTGACTTCCTGTTTAAGTATTTCTTGGACCCACAGGTTGTTAAGGAGCATGTTGTTTAGTTTTTATGTACTTTAGATAGTTACCAGAGTTTTGTTTGTTGTTGATTTCTAGTTTTAATCTGCTGTGGTCTGAAAAGTTACTTGAAATGATTTCAATTTTTAAAAATTTGTTGAGATTTGAATTGTGACCTAATATGTGGTCTATCTTGGAGAATGTTCCATGTGCTGATGAGAATATGTATATTCTGTAATTGTTGGATGAAATGTTCTGTAGATACCTGCCAGGACCAATTGGTCTAAAGAGTGGTCTTAATACTGTGTTTTTTCTGTTGCCTAGGTGGTCCATCTGCTGCTGAGAGAGGGGTTTTCAGGTCCCCTACTATTACTGTATTGGGGTCTATCTCTTTCTTTAGGCCTAATAGTGTTTGTTTTATATATCTTGGTATTCCAGTGTTGGGTACATATATATTTATGATTGTTATGTCTTCTTGCTGGATAGATCCCTTTATCATTATATAGTGGCCTTTGTCTTTTTTTAGGGTTTTTGGTTTAAAGTCTATTTTATTTGATATAAGAATAGCTACTCCTGCTCATTTTTAGTTTCCATCTGCATTGTATATTTTTTCCCATCCCTTCACTATTAGACTATGTGCATCCTTACAGATGAGGAGAGTCTCTTGAAGACAGCATATAGTTGGGTCTAGCTTTTTAGTCCAGTCAGTCAGTCTGTGTCTTTTAGTGGGGAATTTAATCCATTGACATTTAGGGTTGTTATTGAAAGGTATTGTCCTAGCATTTTATAATTTTTCATTTGGATGTTTTAAATATCTTTTGTACCTTTCTTGCTCTTTTATTGTTTGTCTTTGATGTTTGTTGTTTTTTTGAAGTGGTAAGATTTAGTTTCTTTGTCTTTCTCTTTTGCATTTTTGTTCTACCAGTCGGTTTTGTTCTTTCTTGTATATTAGTGGTAGTGATTATTGTGTTTTTGCATTTCAGATGCAGGACTCCCTTGAGGATTTCTTCTGGGGCTGGTCATGTGGTGGTGAACTCCTACAGTTTTTGTCTGAAAAATACACTATTTCTCCCTCATTTCTGAAAGATAGCCTTCCTGGGTATACTATTCTTGGCTGGCAGCTTTTTTCTTTTAGTATTTTGAAAATACCATCTAATTTTCTTCTGGGCTATAAAGTTTCTGTTGAGAAGTGTGCTATTAGTCTGGTGGTAGTTCTCTTTTTAAAGACTTGACTTGACATATTTCTCTTGCTGCTTTTAGGATTCTCTCTTTGTCTTTGAGCTTTGCCAGTCTGACTGCAATGTGTCTCAGAGAGGATCTTTTTGGATTGAATCTGGGGATCTTTGAGCCTCCTGGATGTGAAAGTTTATGTCTCTCCCTATATCTGGGGAGTTTTCTGTTTTTATTTCATTGAATAGGCTTTCCATGCCTTTTCCTTTCTCCTCCCTTTCTGGAACACTCATGATTTGAATGTTTGTGCATTGTCTGTAAGCTCTCTTAGACATCCTTCATTTTAAAAATTATTTTTCCCTTTTTTTGTCCACCTGGGTTATTTTGTAAAGACTATCTTCAAGATCAGAAAGTCTTCTTTTTGCTTGCTTTAGCCTGCTGCTTAAGCTCTTGGTCGTGTTTTTTTATTTTGCTGAATGAATCTTTCAGTTCCAGAAGTTCTGCTACATTATATTTTAAGGTATTAATCTCTTTGTAAATTTCCTCCTTCATATCCTGGACTTTTTTCTTGTTTCATTATGTTGTCTAATGGAGTCTTCTCATATCTCATTGAGTTTCCTTAAGATTATTAATCAGGAGGCCTCTGGTCAAGATGGCAGAATAGATGGTCCTCAGTGTCACTCTCCCCTACAAATCAATCAATTTACAACTATTAAAAAGCAATGATAGCCAAGGTGGGGCTGCTAGAGCTCAAGGGAAGAGGAGGAGAGACCTACAGAGTGCATGAAGGCAGGAGAAGCCACAATACGAGAGAGAAAGGATCGCTCCCACCATTTCAAATCCTGGCCGCTTCAAGGCTGGAGCTGGTGAGTGCATGGAGCAAGAACTGGCAAAAGCCACTGCTGTGCCCTTCCTATGAAGTTGCTTGGAGGCAGCAGGGAAGAAGAGGGCCTTGATGGCCCTCAGGCCAGCAAGACCACTAACAGGGTTCCCATGGACCTACTTAGGCACAAGGAGCTACAACAACTGAAAAAAGGAGCCACTCAGAGGCCACTGAGTCATCACAAGGGACTGGTGCATGGCCTGTCCCATGGGAAGTGTTTGGGAATTGGGCGGTAGGGGAGATGGGCCCTCAGGGGTAGCATTGGGACACAGCAAGAACAGCTGATCTGCCCTCCATTTAGCACAGTGTGTAGACTGGTCAGGAATGTAGAACTGCAGGGAGAGCAGTTTACTGAAAAGACTCAGGCCCAGAATAGAGTTTCCACACAACCCAGGTGTACCAGATCTCACGAGACCCAGAAGTACCTACAAAATCAACCATTAAAACCTGAGCTGCACTAAAAGCCTTCCCCAGGGAAGCAGCAGCAAAGCAGCAATTTAGTTCAACCACATGGCTCAAGTGTTGGTCCTCATAGGAAGTTGCCCATTTTAGAAGCAAGCAAAGGACAACAAATTAGTTCCACTGCATAGTTGAAGTGGTGGAAAAAGCAAATAATCAAACACAGAACTGAAAGAAAATACAAAATACCCACAGACCAGAGACAAAGTTTGATATTAACTAGTAAAGGTCTCACTTCACCAAAGAACACCTGTAAAACCTGGAAGGACTGGAAGCCTCCTGGGCCCCCAAGCCAGGGAGAGGGGAGGGCTGGGGGCCTCATCCATGCCCCCTGACACCCAAAATCAGCCCAGCAATGACCACCAAGCCACCACAGGAAGCACCCTGGATCCCCAAACTGGGACAGTGGGTGCCTGAAGGCCTTGGCTACAACCCCCTGACACCTGTACCCTTCCCAGTGATGATTACCAATCCACTGCAGGAAACATGCCAGGCTCCTGAGCCGGGGCAGTGAGGGGCTGAGGGCTTCAGTCACACCCTCCTGACATCTTCATTCAGCCCAGCAATGACTGAGCCACCACTGGAAGCCCCCTGGTCTACCCTGCATGAATGAGGGTGGTGCCACTGGCCTCAACCATGACCCCCTCCTTCCTCCTTCTCCCACCCTATTTCCTTCCACCTTCCTTTCTCCCCCTCCCTCCAAATGCTCTAAAATAACACCTTAGAATGTAAAAACAGATGGAACCAGGGCCAACCCCTCCTGAAACCAGCCATGCCACTGCTTCCATGGGGCCCGCCTGGGGTCCCGAGGCTTGGAGCTGGAACTGACTCCTCCTCCCGCAACCAGGCAAGGAACACACTAAAAACACCACTTCCACGTGACCACAGCCACCACAATAGCCACAGCTGCTGCAAAAGTGGTCAGATGCCACAACCACTATGCAGATGGTCCACCAGCCACTTGAGTGCATTGACACAAGGAGAGTCACCAGCAGAGACCAAAGAAAAGAAAAGAACATCTCTCTCCACAAAGCCCATTCCAGAGTGATAGAAACATCTACTCTATGATAATAGTGGGGGACCTGAACACATCTCTCTCAGCACTGGACAGAGCATCTAGGCAACAAATCAACACAGTAACCATTGCCCTTTCAGAAGGAGAGAAGAAATATAGGGTCATCAGAGGTGGGAATGGGGAGGGAAGGGGGGATGGAGACAGATTGGATAAGAGCATAAAGAATAAGTAGAATTTGTAATAATATATATGCTAATAATATTGATTTTTCAACAGATGTCAATGTTGAACCCCCAAAATATGTATAATCAATTATGATTCAATTAAAAAAATTCTATATAATCTTGTAGGAAGATAAAACTATGGAGACAGTAAAAAAAAAAATGGTTGTTGGGGTTAGTGTGGAGGGATAGATAAATAGGTAGAGCACAGAGGATGTTTAGGGCAGTGAAACTATTCTGCATGATACTACAGTGTCAGATTTATGTCATTATACATTTGTGAAAACTCAAAGAATGTACAACACCAGGAGTGAACCTCAATGTACACTATGGACTTTGAGTCATAATGATGTGTCAATGTAGGTTGATCAATTGTGACAAATATAGCACTCTGGTGTGAAATGACTATAGTGGGAAGGTTGTGTTTGTGTAGGGACGGGGGGTATATGTGTTATCTCTGTACTTTTCATTCAGTTTTGCTGTGAACCTAAAACTGCTCCAAAAATAAATTTATTATTTTTTTTAAAAAAGATTACTCAGAATTCCTTTTCAGTAATTTCAAGGGTTTCCTGTGCTACAGGGTCTGGTATTTGAGAACTACTGTATTTTTTTGGTGGTGTCATATTGTATTGTTTTTTCATATTTCTAGTATCTCTATGTTGATGTCTGGTCATCTGGTGGAGCAGTTGCTTCTTCTATTACTCTGGAGTGGGCTTTGAGGAAAGAGACTTCTTTTTCTGGTCTCCGCTGGTGATTCTTTTTGTGTCAGTGCAATTGAGTAGGCAGCAGGCCACCTGCATGGCAGCCATGGCTGCTAATTTTGTGTTGAGCCATGCTTACAGTAGCAGTGGCTACAGTGGTGGCTGTTATGGAGCATCTGCTTGGAAGTGGTGTTTTTGGCATTCGTGTGCTCCTGCCTTCTGCCAGGTGGTGGGGGCTGCCCACAGCTCCTTGCAAGCCAACTTTGTAGGCTTTATCATGTTTTTAAATACCTTCTGTGCCTATTCATTTTCTTTATTAGAAAAATAATTAAATCCTAAATTTGAAACCCTTAGCCAAGTGGTGGGTGACAAATCTAATGGTCTTGGAGACTCAATTTCCTTTTGGCAGTTTGGCTAAGACTTGGCTTAGCTGGACACAGCTTTTGGCTAATGCAGATATCTCAGTAGATAAGACTGTTCCAAGGTCCCTCAGAATACAGACTTTGACCTTCAGAATGCATTCTCCCCAGCATTGTTGCAATTGTGAAGAGAAGTCCCATGATAGGCCATCTGCAAACTGGATACCAGTAGCATGTCTCAATTTAAGTCTGAAGTTGTCAGAATCAGGGAAGCCAGTGGTGTCCTTCGTGTAAAACCTGGAACCCCAAAGCTGAAGAGTCTCAAGCTCTGATATCCGTAGACAGCGAGAAGAATTATCACAGCTCCAGCAGATAGAGTGAGAGATACACCTTTTTTTCTGTTTTTTGTTCTTTCTGGGCACCCCCAGCAGATTGGATGGTTCCTGCCCATATCAAGGGCGGATCTTTCCCACCCAATCCACTCAGATTCTCATGCTAACCTCTTCTGGAAACACCTTCAAGGACATACCTAGAAAGATAGCTTTGCCAGGTTTCTTGGTATTCCTTAATGTAATCAAGTTGACACTTAGAATTAGCTTTCACACTAGACTTGGAGATCCCTTGGCATATTTCTTATTATTTAGAGAAATTAGGTGTCCCCTGGCCTTTCTTGGGCCAACCCATAACTATGTAACATGGTGCCAATTCTATTTATGCTTTTCATCCAAATTCATGGTAAAGAAGCAGAATACTCTCAGGCTCTTAGGTATGAAAGATCAAATCTTTTGAGCACAAAAACAGTGTTATGTAAAGATGTCATGTACTATTCAACTGACTCTTTTTGAGTTAGGGCAGATTTGGTCATAGTTACAGCACACAGCTTTGCTGGTTCTTCTGCTACTGCTCCTATTGATTTTAACAAGTACTACTACTATCACCACCACCACTAGTACTGCTACTAAGGCTTTTTTTACTATTACTACTGCTGCTACTGCTGCTGCTACTACTACTACTGCTGACTAATGTTTACTGAAAACCTACTGTGTGTCAGACACTTTTAAAAATTCTTTCCAAGAATTTACTTTTCAATAACCCTAAGAGGTGGATACTATTATTATCACCATTTCAAAGATGATAAAGGGAGGTGCTGAGAGATCAAGTAATTTGTCCTGAAACTCAGTGGATGGATAGTGGTTTGTAGTATCGTTCTCAATTAAGACTTATCATTTTTTTATAAATTTTTTATTGTGTATATTTAAGGCATATGTTATGATGTTTTGATACACATATACATAGTGAAATGTTTACTGCAGGTAAGCAAATTAACATATTCATCACCTCCGTAGTTATCTTTTTTTTAATAGTAAGAGCACCTAAAATCTACTCTCTAAACAAATTTTCAGTATAGAATACAATATTATTAACTATATTCCTCCTGCTACACATTAGATCATTAGACTTATTCATCTTACATAACTGCAAGTTTGTGCCCTTTACCTGCACCTACCCATTTTTTCTTCCTCCCTGCCCCTGGTAACCATTGGTTTACTCTGTTGCTATGTTTTTGACCTTTAGAAAAAGGATTCCATATATAAGTGAGGCTATCCAGTATTTTTATTTGTATCTTATTATTTCGCTTAGCATAATGTACTACAGGTTCATCCATGCAGGACATGTTGCAAATGGCAGTATCTCCTTCTTTTTAAAGGCTGAGTAATATTCCATTGTGTATAAGTACTGCAAAACTTGTCTTCTTAATTGGAAAAAAATGGGAACTTTCCTTCAAAATAGAAATATTTGGCAGCAAATGTGTTACTTTCATGCAGTGCTCCAGAATATCTTTCACAAGAGCCAAGGAGGTTGAGGCTCATTTGCATCTCCACTTTAATAAACGTGTATTTTTAAAAAGTAAGTAAAACCTTTACTTTTTAGAAGGACTGCTGCTGCTTGCCAATGATTCCTTGTTGGAGTAGGTCATGCTGCATCTTCTTTCTGTTCAGTGAATTGTGGGGAGTTTCCTAGTAACCCCTGTGTTGGTCTTATTGCTGAGTGATACTGTAGTCTTTTACTTTCCCTCAGTATCTTTTACACTTTCCTGTTTTAAGCTTAAGTCCCCCATTTTTAACCATTAACCTATGTCTCCTGTTTGAAATGTAATTTAAAAAAATTATTGGATTTATACATAGTAAATGAAGAATGACACCAAAATCATAAAACCCCCAATTTTGAGCATTTTGGTGTTACTGGAAAGGCCTCTGATGTGGGAAGCAGAACTGTGCATAGGAAAACACTCGAGCTCATTTGTGGCAAGAGGTTGAAATGGTTCATGGGAGCCAATGTTTTGTGTATGTGTAATCAAAAGAAAAAAAGAAATCTAAAATTAAAGCCAGTGAATAAACAAAAACGATCACTGTTTTGTTAGGTGGCAACTTCATTAAAATGAAAAAGCCAGCTGTGTAGGTCTGTTCAGACTTCGGTGAGTCACTGATTTCTGTACTCTGCTCTGGCTCACAATTGAGCATGACACAGTTTTGGTGTAGTTGCTGGCCCTGTTCACTTTGAGGCAACTGCAGCACTGTGGGCTCTGTGATGGACAAAAGCACAGGATTTTCATGTGCAATAAAACTGCCAGCACGTACAAATGCTTTAACTCGGTGGACTTTCATATGCACAATTTAAATGAGATTGGCCAACATGGGATAACAGTATTCTGTTAATTTTGCTTACATCGAAGGCCTTTTAAGGATGCAAAAACCAAAGCATTTCCTCCCAAACTTCAAGTTTTATCTTGGAAGACAAGCCATATCTATATTTGACTGTATCATATTTGGAAAGCAGAATTAAACACTAACTATCAGCTTATAGGACAGACCAAGATGTTCTGGCTGGGAATGGCAGACATATAAGATTGTGAATGGTCTCCCGTTAATGAGGAAACTTGTTTTGGTATGTTTTTCTCTGAGCATGAGCTCCTTGCCATCTGTCTACTTCACTAACACAAAACGATGTGCTTGCATTCTTGCTTTTTATGCCCCATGTGAAGAGAAAGTTTTCATTTCATTTGAACGTATTTAGATCTTTAGGGACTTTGTATTCGTAGCTGTCCTGCCCCCTTCTGTCTCTGAAGACTCACTCAGGAGATTGGAAGCTGAAGAGGGAGTCAGAAAGATGTAAACAAGCTATCATGAATTTGATTTTTATACCAGTTAGCTACCTACCCAGCTAGTCCCAGGTTTTGTTTTAACAGTTGAGGAGAGGGTGAAGAAAGCCAATAATCTTTGCAGAGGGATGTAAAAGTAAAATTCCTCTAGAAGAAAAAACTGGGCCAGCAAAGTCAAGTAAATTTGGAAAAAGAAGAGTAGACAGCCAGGACTAGACTTTGAGACCCATTGTCGCAGAGCCCGATGTTGGCCCCTGTTCCCTGAGTCTTCAAGACTCAATGCACTACTTGTTTGATCCCCACGGGACTCTGCTTTTCGCTGAGAGGCTGATTTAGTAACGGCTCTGTCCAAGGGAGGATTTGGCTGGCCAGTTGGTTCTTAAATCTACAGCCTCATCAGGCTTGTCAATTCTCTCATGTGAGAAAGTAACTGCCTTTTATGCTGCACCTCAAGTTCACAGTGGCAGTGCATGTGGTCCCCAAGGCCTGTAAGGAGGCTTCATATCTCTCTTCTCAGTTTGTAACTGAGCTTCTGTAGAGGCTCTTTGATAATGCCATGAAATGCAGGGTTTCTCCACCGACAGATCCAGTAGAGGAAATGTCTTTAGAACATAGAGCCTTTCCCAGTACCCCTGAGATTGTCGCAGGGGCCCCCTGCCTTTAATATTAATGATGATTGGAGAATACTGTTTCCAGCCATTCATACCCCAGTAAAAAATCCCTTTCCAGGCCTCTGGAGCAGCTCTTTACCAACACTATTTCCACCTCACCCAGGCTCCAGGGTCTTATCTCCTTCATCAACTCATGAAGTATGGAAGAAATCCCTTTGCTTATTTAGTACAGTTTGAGCCAATGTTGACATTTTCAAACACAGCTTAATTAAAGAACTGCAGGCATATCAAAGGAAAACAAATGCAGAGTAGCCTACAGATTTTCTGAATTTTCAGTTTTCTTATGATTACCTAAAACAGAGCTGCCATCAATTTGGCAACTTATAGGGACCTGGCTCCGTTTCCTCCACCTCAGTCATACCTAAAATAAAAGCATTAGGCCAAGTTCCTTAGATGTCTGGCTCCACAATGACTTGGGGAGACACCATGCCAAGTATAGTGGGTTCCCCTTGCCCTTTCAGATGCTGCTCCTGGCATTTTCCTCTGGCCACTAGCCCCTAGGGTATTTCCCGTAGCTCGGAGATCCATTGAACTCTCCGTGCCACACACTCACACTGATTCTGGCCTTGGAAGAGAAAGACCTTTTCAGGGACCATTTCAGATATGGCCCCCACTTGCCTCTGCCTGTTGCCCCTGGCTGGTTTCTCAATGCTCTGTTCCATATGCCTAAAAGAATCACTAACTGGTTCTTCCCTTGGGCCAAGCGTGTCTTCTCCTGCTCTTGTTTCAGCATCTAGGTATTGGCTCACTAGTGGTCCGGTGACTTGGAGGCAGGTGGTCCCGTCTTTCCTTGTAGCCTCTCTGCATTGCAAAGTTTCCTTATTTTCTCCTCTTTCAAAGCCATTTGTGGTGAACATTCCTGTTCTCTACTTCCTAACTAAGCTGGCATTTTTTTCAGGTATCCTCACTTGTGCCTGGCTGTTGATGTGTTTAAGTCAGTGGTTCTCCAGCAGGGAGAGGAGACTGGGGACAGTTTTGCACCCAAGAGGACATGTGGCAATGTCTGGAGGCATTTTTAGTTGTCATAAAGAGGAAATGTGCTACTGGTAAAGGTGAAGGATGCTGTTAAACATTCTACAATGTACAGGATAGCCCCCAACAACAAAGTATTATCTGGCTTGTAATGTCAATAATGTTGAGTTTGAGAAACTCTGGTCTTAGAGAAAGACAACTTCACCCTAATGCTAAAAGTAGGTTTGTTTGATGTGTAGGCAAATATATTCCTTTGCAGTAACTGGTTTAATAATAAATATTATCCACTCTAGGCCAATGAAACATGAGGAGAAGTTGCTGGAAGCTTCTGAGAAAGTCTCTCTGATGTTGTCAGATGAGGGTGTGAGCCCTGACTCATCTCACCACTAGCACTGGGAGTAAAGCAGAGCCAAGGGAATGGCAGGGAAATGAACTGGAGCCTCTGGACTCAATCAATCCTGGATCCCATCCTTCTGTTCAACTTCCAGGGATAGAAGCTTCTTTACTGTTCAAGTGTGTTTGAGATATACGTTGTCATTGGTGTTGCTGTTCTCACTTGCAGCCACATGAATTCTAACTGATACATCTTTACTTTTCTGGTAAGTCATTCATTTCTGCTTGCCATCTGAAGGGTGCTTCTGGCTCTTATCCAATTTTCAGAGACTTCCTGACCTTGAACAGCGATTTGGCTCAAGTCCCAGCTCTGTCCAATTATGTGTCAATGTTCAGGAGACGCTTCCAAACATGGAATTCCTTTAATAATTTTTACAATAATAAAATGCCTTCACTTGTATAATAAAAAATAATAGATCATCCATTCACAGAGCACTCAATGGGATCCAACCAACTGGGCTTTCTAAGTTTAACTGGGGCTAAAATAATAGCAAAACCTGGAGAGCCCTGTAGGAAAAGGGATGAGATCTAGAGAGGAGAGAAATTTATTTAATCATCTTATGCGTAAAAGAGAAAGTAGAACCTTGCATTTTAAAACCATGAGAGCAGGTGTTCTTTTATAGTCTTTCATATTGGCAGCTGAATGTTTATTAAAGCAAAGTACTTGGGTGGCTAGAAAAATAGACATGCTGACGTTGAGAAAGACAAAAGTTAAAAGAAGAAAAAGAAAAGCAACTCCTTTAGAAAAGAGAAAAATATTCCTGCTGGAGGGGGCAGGGGTGAGTTTGTATCTTTCTAAGATTCTGCAGATAAATTTAAGAGTAGAAAATACATAAGTAAACATCTGCTACATGTGACTTAGAAATCAAATCCCACTTCATCATTTCTTTTCCAAACTATCACTCTAATGCCAAATAGCTTATGAGCACTGAATAACTCATACTGACTTAGGCTCTTAGAAGTTATAATTATAAAATATAAATAAATATAAGTTAAATATAAGTTCTTAGAAGTTACAATTACCAACTATACAATTGGCTCTTACTAGCTCTGCTTTCCATAACAAACACCGAAGATTAGACTACTCTGTGGGATAGGAATCAAGGTAGGGTTTGTAAATGCAAAAGGCAGAAAGACAAAAGAAGTACCAAGTAGGATGTTGACACACTATTCAACATAATGTTGAACTGAAACCAGGTATTTTTCTTACCGTCATTGGAACCAAAGCTTCCATTGATGGATTTTCTCTGAAACCTGCAAATAAGCACATATACATGGGTAAGACAGTGAAAACCTCAGCGTTTTACATTTGTTTTCTATAGATTTTGTTGCAGATTTGTCTGCTAGGATCTCTTAAAAATGGGCCTTTGGGTATGAGGAAACTGCAACTTGATACATTGCTCGTGGGAATGTAAAATGATGTAGTCACTTTGGAAAACAGTTTAGTAATTCCTCAAAAAGTTAAACATAGAGTTACAACGTGACCCAGAAATCCCATTCCTAGGCATATTCATTCATTCATTCATTCATTCATTCATTAGCTTCCAGATATAATTTACATACCATAAAATTCACCCTTTAAAGTATACAATTCAGTGAATTTTAGTGTGGTAACATAATTGTGCAACTTATCCCAAACCCATTAACAGTCACTCCCCATTCCCCACTGTCCCCAGGTCCTAGCAACCACTAATCTATTTTCTGTGTCTATAAATTTGCCTGTTCTGGACATTTCATATAAATGGAACCACATTATATGTGAACTTTTTGATGGGCTTCTTTTAACTTAGCATAA